>NC_091589.1:11648513-11656013 GCF_042767895.1 Penaeus vannamei
TGATTATTATTAATTTCAAGTTTTCATTTTCTTTGTAATTGGTCATTTATCTCCTTTCATTTTTTTTTTTTTTTTTTTTACTTATTCTGTGTATTTTTGTTTTTTCTTCCTCTGTCTCAGTTTTTGGTCTGTTTGTTTCCTTTGTCTTTGGCTCTTTGCTTGTTTCTTTATTTATTTTTGTTTTTAGCTCTCTCTCCCTCCCTTCCTCCTCTTCTCTCTCTTTCTCCCCCTCTCTCTTTCTCTCCCTCTCCCTCTCCCTCTCTCTCTCTCTATCTATCTATCTATCTATCTCTCCCTCTCCCTCTCCCTTTCTACCTTCTACCATTTCCCCCTCTCCTCCAGTCACCTCTCCCCTCTTCCTACCCCTCCCTCCCCCTCTCTCTCCTCGCCTCCCCCACCCTCCCCTCTCTCTCTCCCCTTGCCTCCCCCTCCCTCCCCTCTCTCTCCCCTCGCCTCCCCTCCCTCCTCTCTCTCTCCCCCTCGCCTCCTCTCCCTCCCCCTCTCTCTCTCCCCTCGCCTCCCCTCCCTCCCTCTCTCTCTCCCCTCGCCTCCCCTCTCTCTCTCCCTCGCCTCCCCCTCCTCCCTCTCTCTCTCCCCTCGCCTCCCCTCCCTCCCCTCTCTCTCTCCCCTCGCCTCCCTCCCTCCCCTCTCTCTCCCCTCGCCTCCCCTCTTCCATCTCTCGCCCACACCCTCACACGCCCACGGACACCCACGCTCTCAGACAGGCCATACCGCAGAGGCAGTGTCGACAATAAACTATACCTGGCTAGTTCTTGAATAAATTGTTTTCCCTCTACGGTAACATTGCAAAATTGATCTGTCTGTCCCTTATATATATATATATATATATATATATATATATATATATATATATATATATATATATATATATATATATATATATATATATATATATATATATATATATATATATATATATATATATATATATATATATATATATATATATATATATATATATATATATATATATATATATATATATATATATATATATATATATATATATATATATATATATATATATATATATATATATATATATATATATGTGTGTATATATATACATATATATATATATATATATATATATATATATATATATATATATATATATATATATATATAAATTTTGTTTGTTTGTTTGTTTGTTTTGTTTCGTTTTTACTTAATTGGTTTGTTTATCTTTTTATTTTATCTAATTTTTGTCTTTGTTGTTTTGTTTATATATCATTTTTTTTGTTTTTCTTTTCTCTTATTTTGTTGGTTTGTTTATTGATTTTCTTTCCTTTTTCTTGTTCTTTTTGTCTTACTTTGTTGGTTTGTTTATTTTTTTCTTGTCCTAATTTCTTGGTTTGTTTATCTATCTATTTTTTCTTACTTTGCTGGTTTGTGTGTCTGTTTCTTTTCTTTTCTTTTCTCTTTTATTGTCTTACTTTATTAGTTTATTTATCTATTTTTTTTTCTTTTCTTGTCTTACTTTATTGGTTTGTTTGTCTACTTCTTTTTTTTCTTTTGTCTTACTTTGTTTGTTTATCTATCTATTTCCTTTTCTTTTCTCTTTTTTGTCTTACTCTATTAGTTTGTTTAACAATTTATTTTATTTTATTTTTATTTTTATTTTGTCTTTCTTTGTTGGTTTGTTCATCTATTCATTTTATCATTTTTTTTATTTTTTTCTTACTTTCTTGGTTTGTTTATTAATCTTATTTTATTTTACTTATTCATTTATTTATTGGATTGTTTATTATTTATCTCAATGACGGCTGACGTAACACGGAGTGAAATCTATTTTTTAGGTAAAAAGAATGTGGTTAATTTTGTTTTTTTAAGGGAGAGAAAGAGAGAGAAAGAGAGAGAGAGAGAGAGAAATAGAGAGATAGATAGATAGATAGAGATAGGTAGAGAGATAGAAAGAGAGATATAGTGATAGATATATATATATATATATATATATATATATATATATATATATATATATATATATATATATATATATATGTATGTATATGTATATATATAAATATATATATATATATATATATATATATATATATTTATATATATATATATATATATATATATATATATTTATATATATATATATATATATATATATATATAAATATATATATATATATATATATTTATATATATTTATATATATAGAGAGAGAGAGAGAGAGAGAGAGAGAGAGAGAGAGAGAGAGAGAGAGAGAGAGAGAGAGAGAGAGAGAGAGAGAGAGAGAGAGAGAGAGAAGGAGAGAGATACATGTATGTAAGTCATGAGAAACGGAAGCTATAACCCCCCCCCCACTTCCCCACACACTCCTCCCCTCCCTCCCCAACCCAATATATCTTTAAACACAAGCAAAGGAAACTCACCCCCCCTCTTTTCCCCTACTTAACCCCCCCGCTCCCTTGCTCACCCATATTTCCTTGTGTAGGAGTCGAGGAAACTGTCTCCTCCCCTCTCCCCTCCTACGAACCCCTATTCCCCTTATTCTTCCCCTTTCTTTTATTCCTTTTTCTCTTTTATTCCCTTCTCCCTTTCCCTCTGTCTCCTCCCTTCTTCTCCCCTCTTTTTTTTCTTCCTATTCCTTCTCACTACTTTTTCCTCTCTCTTCTCTTCTGTCTCCCCTGTCTTCTCTCCCTTCCTTTCTTCCCTTTCCCCTCTGTCTTTTTTCCCTTTCCTCTCTCTCCTCTCCACTCTCCACTTTCCTCTCTCTCCTTTCCTTTCCCCTCTCCCCTCCCTCACCCCCCCTCCCTTCCCCTCTCTCCTCATCCCTCTCCCCTCCCTCTCCCTTTACCTTCTCCTTTACCCTCTCCCCTCCTCACCTCCCCTCCCTACCCCTCTCCCTCTCTCCCTCTCTCCCTCTCCCCCTCCCTCCCTTCCCCTCCTTTCCCCTCCCTCCCCCTCTCCTCCCTCTCCCCCTCCCCCTCTCCCTCCTTGCCCCTTCTTTCCTCCCTCCCTCTCCCTCCTCCCTCCCCCTCTCCCCCTCTCCCCTCCTTTCCCCTCTCCCTCCTTTCCCCTTCTCTCCTCCCTCCCTCCTCTCCCCTCCCTCCCCCTCTCCCCCTCCCTCTCCCCTCTCTTCCCCTACTTTCCCCTCCCTCTCCCTCCCTTCCCTTACTCTCCCCTCCCTCCCTCCCTCTCCCCCTCTCCCTCCCTCCCCTCTCCCCTCCTTTCGCCTTCTCTCCTCCCCCTGTCCCCTCCCTCCCCCCCTCCCCTCTCCCCTCACTCCCTCCCTCCTTTCCCCTCTCCCTCCCCTCCCTTCCCTCTTCTTCTCCCTCCCCTCTCCCCTCACCTCCCCTCTCCCCTCCCTCCCCTCTCCCCTCCTTTCGCCTTCTCTCCTCCCCCTCTCCCCTCCCTCCCCCTCTCCCCTCGCCTCCCCCTCTCCCCTCGCCTCCCCCTCTCCCCTCCCTTCCCCTCCCTTCCCTTCCCTCTTCTTCTCCCTCCCCCTCTCCCCTCACCTCCCCCTCTCCCCTCCTCTCCTCCCCTCTTCACCTTCCTGACCGCCCTCGGTGCCACCTGGAAGTGCCAACGAGATCTAACAAAAGGACTTGAGGCACTGAATGGCACTGTGACAATGGGTGCCGGGGGAAGGGGGGAGGGGGGAAGAGAGAAGCAGGATGTGAGGGGGTGGGCATGGGATTGAAGGAGAGAGGTGGGAGGGGGGGGGGGAAGAGAGGGGAGGAGAGGGGGAGGGGGATGAGAGGGGAGGAGGGAGGGGAATGGGAAAAGAGTGAGAGGTAGGAAGGGGAGGAAAGGAGGGAGGAGGAGGGAGGAGAGGGGGGTAGTGGAAGGGAGGGGAAAGGGAAGTGAGGGAGGATTAGAAAGAAGGGAGGAGGAAGAGAGGAAGGAGAGGTGGAAAAAGAAGAGAAGAAGAATTAGAACGGGGAGAGGAGGGGAGGGTAGATCACGTGGGGGGGGAGTGAGGGGAGCAGGATATGGATGTGATAATGGGGGATATGGGAAACAGGGGCGGGGGGGGGAGGGGAGGAGGGGGGGTATTGAGTTCCGCGGAGGCAAGGGAACCCAATGATTTGTCACGGCTGTCATAGGCCTATATTTCGATTACTCCCTGGAATGTGGTCGGATTTCCCTCCCGTCTCCAAATTCCCCTCTTCTCCCCTCTTCCTCTTCCTTTTCCTCTTCCTTTTCCTTTTCTTCCCTCTTTCTTTTTCTTTTCTTCTTCTTCCCTCTTCCTTTTTTTCCTCTTCCTTTTCCTCTTCTCTCCTCTTCCTTTTTCTTTTCTTCCCTCTTTCTTCTTCTTTTCCTCTTATCTCCTCTTCCGTTTCCTCTTCTCCTCTTCCTTTTCCCTTTCCTTTTCTTCCCTCTTTCTTTTTCTTTTCTTCTTCTTCCCTCTTCCTTTTTCTTTTCCTCTTCCTTTTCCTCTTCTCTCCTCTTCCTTTTTCTTTTTCTTTTCCTTTTTCTTCTTCTTTTCCTCTTGTCCCCTCTTCCGTTTCCTCTTTTCCTCTTCCTTTTTCCTTTCCTTTCTTCCCTCTTTCTTTTTCTTTTCTTCTTCTTCCCTCTTCCTTTTTCTTTCCTCTTCCTTTTCCTCTTCTCTCCTCTTCCTTTTTTTTCTTTCCTCTTTCTTCTATTTTTCCTCTTGTCCCCTCTTCCGTTTCCTCTTCTCCTTTTGCTTTTTCTTTTCTTCCCTCTTTCTTTTTCTTTTCTTCTTCTTCCTTTTCCTCTTCTCCTCTTTCGTTCTTCCCTTCCACTCGCTTTCCTCTCTTCCTGTTCACTCCTTTTTTTTCTTTCTCTCTCTCTCTATTTCTCTTCTCTCCTCTTTTACTCTGTCTCATCTTTCTGCTTTTTTCCTTCCACTCTCCTCCCCCTCTTCTTCTCCTTTCCCCTTACCCTCTTCCTCCTCTCTCCCTTCCTCTCCCTCTCCCCCTCCCCTCCTCCCTCCCCCCTCTCCCTTTCCCTCTCTCTCTCCCCCTTCCCCCTCCTCTGTCTTTCCCCCTCCCCTCTCCTCTTCCCTCCCTCTCTCCTCTCCCCCTCCCCTCCTCCCACCCCTCCACCCCTCCTCCCTCTTCCTCTCCACCCCCTCCACCCCCCCTCCTCCCTCCCCCTCCCCTTTCCCTCTCTCCCTCCCCTCTCCTATTCCTTCCCTCTCCTCTACCCCCCTCTCCCCTCCTCCCACCCCTCCACCCCTCCTCCCTCTTCCCTCTCCTCCTCTCTCCTCCACCCTCCCTCATCCTCCTCCCTCCCCTCCCCCCCTCCTCCTCCCTCCCCTCCCCTCCCCTTTCCTGTGAGCCTCATGAGCACATGAGTTATGAGGTCAGCATTGTCACCGAACTATGCTGAGGGTCGCTTTGTCCGAACTATGTGGGGGGAACACCGGGCCAGATGAGCGAAATATGTGTTCCTGGGTGGTGGTATTATCGGTGTTATGAATATTATTATTATTATTTTTGCTGTTGTTGATGGTGGTGGTGGTGGTGTTGGTGGTGGTGGTGGTGCTGGTGGTGTTGGTGGTGTTGGTGTTGGTGGTGGTGTTGGCGGTGGTGGTTGTGGTGGCGATGGTGGTGGTGGTGGTGGTGGTGTTGGTAGTGATGGTGGTGGTGTTGGTAGTGATGGTGGTGGTGGTGGTAGTGTTGATGGTGGTGGTGTTGGTGGTGGTGGTGATGGTGGTGGTGGTGGTGGTGGTGTTGGTGGTGGTGGTGGTGGTGGTGGTGGCGGTGTTGTTGTTGTTGTTGTTGTTGTTATTGTTTTGTTGTTGTTGCTGCTGTTGTTATTCTGTTTTTTAAAGTTTGGTCGCGATTGTTAGCGTTAATGTTTTTATAGGTTGATGTTGTTGTTATAATTATTACTGTTATTATTGTCGTTAATTAGCAGTAATAGTAGTAATAGTAGTAGTAGTAGCAGCAGTATTATTATTTAGTATTATCTTTATGATCATCATCATTATTTTATCAATTTTACTATCTCATTATCATTATTGTCGTTAATATTATCATTATTGATATTACTATTATCTTTATTATCATTGCTATTTCTATAATTACCATTCTCAAAATTGTCATCATTACTATTATCATTGTCATAATTATTATCATGATAACCATTACTATTATCATTACATTTTATTATCATCATCACTATTATCATTATCTTTATTGTTATTGTTAATAACATTGATTTTTATCATCATCATTATCATTTTATTGCTTTTGTTATTACTATTATTATTATTATCATTTTCGTTATCATTATCATTATCATCATCTTGATCATTATCATTACTATTTTTATTACCATTATTGTCATCATCATTACCACTATTAATATTATTCTAATTTCTATCATCATTAATATCAGGAACATTATTACTACTGTTGTTGCCTTTATTATCTTTATCATTATCGTTATTGTTACTATTATTTATTATCATCATCATTATAATTATCCAAATCGTTATCATTAACATTTATATTATCAAAATTATCATCATCATTATTATCATTATCATTTGATGTTATTATAATCATCATTATCATTATTAGTATCACTATTGCTATCATTACTAAAACTATTGTTATTATGATTATAACTATAATTATTGCCGTTATTATTATGACTTTTTTTATTACTATTACTATCATTATCATATATCTTTTCAACATCATTATGATTATCACCATAAATATTTGTATAAGAAATTCTAAGATAGCAATTAACACCATCACTATCATAACAAATCCCATCATTAATCCTATTAGCATAACAAGATAATGATATATTTGAATGTTCTAGAATACGAGAACTATTCTGCCAATAACTGCCACTGAAAATATTTAAAAGTAGTTGGTATTATTTCAAAATAATAGTAATAGATTAATTAAATCAAGTACACAGGGCGATACCAATGACAGTTATTTTTTTCAAAATATATTTACCTTGAAAAATACCAATATTAGTTATGTTCTATGCACTTCCTTCCTTAATTAATTTATCAACATCATTTTATTATTTATTTGTTTGAAAAATACTCAATATTGTCCTACGATGCAATCAGTTTAGCAAAGCAAATAACGTTTTTATTATCATTATTATTATTATTATTATTATCATTATTATTATTATTATTATTATTATTATTATTATTATTATTATTATTACTATTATTATCATTATTATTATTATTATTATTATTATTATTATTATTATTATTATTATTATTATTATTATTATTATTATCATTATTATCATTACTATCATTATTATTATTATTATTATTATTATTATCATTATTTTTATCATTATTATCATTATCATTATCATTATTATTTCTTTCTTAATTACACAAAAGGAGGTTGATGGCACTACAAGACTCGAGTGGCAGTGACGTCACAAACCACGTGACCCGGCGACTGCTGAAAGATGAAGTGGTTATCGAGTGTTTCTGCGTTAGGTCATGCACCAATCATCGATATTATTGTAATTCAAATGCTAGTTATCATCTTCTTCCTCCTT
>NC_091589.1:11663513-11666013 GCF_042767895.1 Penaeus vannamei
GAGCTTTTCATGTCTTTCAGCCCCGGGCAGTGTTGCAATCAGAGGGAGCCTTTTTTGCTCCCTTTTGGGGGTTCGAACCCGCGACCACGTATCCGAAGCCGTGGTCGCGCGTTCGACCCTGGCGCCTTTACCCTCTCGTCCACCGTGGCCGAGGGGCACTGGGAGGGGGTTGGGAGGGAATTTTAACATCTTTGGGAGAGAGGAAGAGAGAGAGAGAGAGAGAGAGAGAGAGAGAGAGAGAGAGAGAGAGAGAGAGAGAGAGAGAGAGAGAGAGAGAGAGAGAGAGAGAGAGAGAGAGAAACGCTTTTGCAATCCGTATGTCTGTCTGCGTGTTCGCGTGTGCGTGTGTTTCCCAAGACGTGGTCCCAAATTTTGAATTTTGAGATGTTTTAGGTATATACAAAGTCACATATTGCTATTGGCAAAAAATTTTATTTAAATTCTGTACAAAAATTAAAATATAATAAAAAAAAAAAAAAGAAAAATGCTGAATTTCGATGTAACTCGAACTAAAATTATCGTAATTGTGGATTTTCTAAATCAAATTATTTGCAGACGGCTAAATATCATAAATATGATAAAATATCATTATAATAAATGAGCCTATACCTTGTAGAACAGACGGCCCTCTCTCTCTCTGTCTCTCTGTCTCTGTCTGTCTGTCTGTCTGTCTCTCCCGTCTCCCTTCTCTCTCTCTCTCTCTCCTTCCCTCCCTCCCTCTCTCTTTCTCTCTCCCCTTTCCCCTCTCCCCCCCCTCCCTCTCTTTCCCCCTCTCTCTCTCTCTCCCTCCCTCTCTCTCTCTCCTCTCCCCTCTCTCGCTCGCTCACTCTGTCATTTATTCTTGCTGTCTGTCTCTCTCTTTTTCTCCCGTAACATTTTTACATAAAGAACTGGTTCATAATGTTAATTGAATAGATAAATAAAATTTTTCTTACTTGAAAAAAAAAAAAAATCTTTTTGGCCACTAATTTAGGGGTCTACTACTATTGCCTATGTGTACATGAGTGTGTGTGTGTGTTTATTCGTGTGTGCATATCACTCGATACATATATGTATATATATTTTAATGTCTCTAATATATGTATATAAAGATATAGACAGGTAGAGAGAGAGAGAAGGGGGAGGGGAAGAGAGGAGGAGAGGGGAGGAAGAGAGAGAAGAAAAATTGATAAGGAGACTAAATACGATCAGGTGCCTAAGAAACCATTTTCAAAATCATAAACGAAAACATCCAAAGAACAGTTATAGGAAAACATAAATGATAAACAAAGAAAACGAAGAAGTAATTTTCACAAATTGATAAAATTAATCATAATAATAATAATAACAATAATAATAATAAATTGTTCGTAATTTCATTTCATACATACTAAGTGAGTATAAAAAGACCTTTGATTAGAATCTAATACCATACGATAAAGATCACTAACTATTGGTGATTTAAAGGTCAAAAGAGATTTTTTATCCTCAAACCGACGTCAGATTTGGACCTTTCAGCTGAAACCCAGAAACCTTCATCCGAGCAACAACTAAAATCTTAGAAATGACAGATGGCGGTCATTTTGATTTTCTTTTTTTATCTCACGGATTCCGCCCAAAATTTGGCGAGGGACACACTCGCTCATTTTCCTGTTCAAGCTTCATAAAAGGCAAATCCACCGGGAATCGAACCCTCGCTCTCCACGGCCACGGAACTGCTGGAAATGACCCAACTACCAAGCACATTAATCGACTCTCTCTCATCTTTATTCTTTACTCTGTTATTCTGTTTTGTTTTTCTTTTCCTTTAATTTCACTTTTTCCATCCGCGACTCGTATCCCTTCCAAGTATTTTTCTCTTTAAGCTTCCTGTCCCGAAATTCTACGCGGTGTACAGTCCACCTTTCACCCACTCACTGTCTTTAAAAAAAAAGTGTCCCGCAATTGTGTGTAAACAAAGGCACTTGAACACACGCAGAGGGCAGTCGAAAACCAAAACTGATTGCAACGGCGCTCTTTTTTAAGCCCGGAGCTTTTCATGTCTTTCAGCCCCGGGCAGTGTTGCAATCAGAGGGAGCCTTTTTTGCTCCCTTTTGGGGGGTTTGGCCCCCCGACCACGTATCCGAAGCCGTGGTCGCGCGTTCGACCCTGGCGCCTTTACCCTCTCGTCCACCGTGGCCGAGGGGCACTGGGAGGGGGTTGGGAGGGGTATTTCCCTAACATCTTATTGCGAGAGACTGAGTGAATAAGTGACATTGAGAGAGAGACTGTGTTTTTGTGTGAGCGTGCTCGTGTGCATTTGTGTCTATGTGTGTGTTTGCATAAGTGTGTTCGTCTGCGTGTGTGTGTTTATGTGCGGGTGTGTTAATGTGTGCGTGTACAAAGTTAATTTTATATGTCTGTTTCATTTATGTGTGTGTGTGACATCAACTTTGAATGCAATTACAAATAAACATCATAAGAATTATGACAATCCCTAATAACCAAATAAGACAAGAAAAACAAGCAGATAATCTTTGAG
>NC_091589.1:11671013-11678513 GCF_042767895.1 Penaeus vannamei
TTATGGCAATCCCCGATAACCAAATAAGACAAGAAAAACAAGCAGATAATCCATGAGTTCTGAAACAATCGGATATTCCTGTGTGTTGGGGTCGCGGCCATGTCTGGAGGAACATGGTTGGGGTCGCCTGAAAAAGGTTGGGAACCTCTGGGCTAAACAGACTACTTGAGTTTAAGGAAATTTAAATTTGCTAAAACAAATTATATTAATATACCTAAATCAATAGATACATAGACATATAATGGTGACCACTGAACCTTTTTAAAAAAAATAGTTATGATTTCAGGTAGGTCGTAGCCCCTTTTCTGTTCCAACCAGACATTGCATTTCATATAATTTACCTGATCTTTCGTCTCTGTATGTGTGTGTGTTGGAAAGGAAATGCCACGCACTTTTTATGTGTATTTACAGAAAATACTAATATATTACTGAGAGTTCGTGATAGATATAATTTTCAATAATTTTGTAATTAACAGGTTGCTATGAACATTACATAATCGGACACAGAGAATGATAGGAATATGATTTCAAGAAGTGATGATACTAATAACAAATAGTAATAATAATAATAACAATAATAAGGAAAATAAAATTGATAATAATAATAACAATTAAATTCTATTCCATTTGCTACAATCCTTACTCTTCGTGTGACGTGTCTGTTTATTTGTTCCTAAGTCGCCCCCCGAGTGCAGGCGGTGCGGGGTTCGAAACGCGGGGCGGCGAGATTGCTGAAAAAGATCGCTACCCGCTGCACCACACAGACGGACAGGTAAAAAGAGAGATACAAAGAAAGGAAAGGAAGGGACGTAAGGAGAAGGTTTTAAATAAAGGGGAGGGGAAAGGTGAGAAGGAGGAGGAGAGAAATGAGAAGGGAAAGAAGAATAGGAAAGAGAGTGTTTAAATTGTGGAAGGAGTGAAAAGGGGAGCTGAGAGAATAGGGGAAGAGAAAGATAGAAAACAGAGAGTGTGTGAAGAATTGAGGGAGGAGAGAGAGAGAGGAGAAAAGAGGAAGAGAAAGATAGCGTTGTAGGGTACGGCCCTCCCTCTCCCAAATATGTGTGTATGTATTTTCATAAGCATGTCCGTTAGTGTGTGAGTATGCGTATGTATGTGTTTGTTCTTCTGTGTGTATTTGTTTGTGTCTGTGGATGTACATGTATGTGCTAATGTGAGCGTTTATATGTGCATGTATATGTGACTGTCTCTTTTTTAAGTTTGTATTCATGTGTGCCATTGACTTAAAATCCAAGTGCAAATTATAGAAGGAATGAAAATATTCCGCGTGTGTGTAAAACATGTCTTGGTTTATGATCACAGTGCTTAGAGAGAGGACCAAAAATAGAAACCTTTTTTTCTCTCTCTATCCTACTCTCTGTCTCTCTCTCTCTCTCTCTCTCTCTCTCTCTCTCTCTCTCTCTCTCTCTCTCTCTCTCTCTCTCTCTGTGTGTCTGTGTTTCTCTGTTTTTCTCTCTCTCTCTGTGTTTCTTTGTCTGTCTCTCTCTCTCTCTCTCTCTCTCTCTCTCTCTCTCTCTTTCTCTCTCTCTCTCTCTCTCTCTCTGTGTCTGTGTTTCTCTGTTTCTCTCTCTCTCTCTGTGTTTCTCTGTCTGTCTCTCTCTCTCTCTCTCTCTCTCTCTCTCTCTCTCTCTCTCTCTCTCTCTCTCTCTCTCTCTCTCTCTCTCTCTCTCCTCTCTCTCTCTCTCTGTTTCTCTGTCTCTCTCTCTTTCTCTTTCTCTTTCTCTTTCTCTTTCTCTCTCTCTCTCTCTCTCTCTCTCTTTCTCTCTCTCTCTCCCTCTCTCTCTCTCTCTCTCCCCCTCTCTCTCTCTCTCTTTCTCCCTCTCTCTCGCTCTCCTCCCTCTCTCTCTCTCTCTCTCTATCTATCTCTCTCTGTCTCTCTCTCTTTCTCCCTCACTCTCTCTCTCTCTCTCTCTCTCTCTCTCTCTCTCTCTCTCTATCTCTCTCTCTCTCTCTCTCTCTCTCTCCCTCTCTCTCTCCTCTCTCTCTCTCTCTCTCTCTCTCTCTCTCTCTCTCTCTTTTTTTGAGAAAATGACTGGGGTTTGGGGGAATACATATTGGATTTACAAATTAACAATCATCGTATTTAAGAAAAAATAAAAAGTTTTTGTCTCTAATTCAATCATCAATTATCATCGCCAATATGTATATGAGTATGTTGGTTTTCTCGAGTGTGTTATTACCTCTCGATACGTATATATATGTTGTTAAAAATTAGTCCCTAATACATATATATATATATATATATATATATATATATATATATATATATATGTATATAGATAGATAGATAGATGAATAGATAGAAAGATAGATAGATAAATAGATGGATAGATAAGTAAACAAATAAATAGATAGACAAATAGATATAGATATATATACAGATATATCATGATACAGTGGGACTTTATATACGATCAGATTCCTAAGAAAAGACATTCCTAATCATAAAAGCAAACAACCAAAGGACAGTTATATAGAAACATAAACAATAAACAAAGAACACGACGAAGTAAGATTCGGGAATTAATCAAGAAAAAAATGACTCCATCTCCTCTTTACCTGTTATTCTGTCTTACATTTCTTTTCCTTTCTTTTCACCCTTTCCATCCTCGGCTCCTATCCCTTCCAAAAATTTTCCTTCTTAATCTTTCTGTCCCGAAACTCTACGCGAAATACACTCCACGTTTCACTCACTCATCACGATCTGTCGAAAAAAAATGTCCCGCAGTTGTGTATGTAAACAAAGGCACTTAAACACACGCAGAGGGCAGTCGAAAACCAAAACTGATTGCAACGGCGCTCTTTTTTAAGCCCGGAGCTTTTCATGTCTTTCAGCCCCGGGCAATGTTGCAATCAGAGGGAGCCTTTTTTGCTCCCTTTTGGGGGTTCGAACCCGCGACCACGTATCCGAAGCCGTGGTCGCGCGTTCGACCCTGGCGCCTTTACCCTCTCGTCCACCGTGGCCGAGGGGTACTGGGAAGGGGTTGGGAGGGGCATTTCCCTAACATCTTATTGCGAGAGAGAGAAAGAGAGAGAGAGAGAGAGAGAGAGAGAGAGAGAGAGAGAGAGAGAGAGAGAGAGAGATACATCTTTTTGAGGGAGAGTGAGTGCATAAGAGAGAGAGTGTCTGCATGAGCGTATTCGTCTGCGTGTTCGCGTGTGTGCGTGTGGGTCGCCAAGACGTGGTCAATTCTGAATTTTGAGATGTTTTAGGTATATACATAGTCACATATTGCTATTGGCTAAATTTCTCTAATTACTGTACAATAATTAAAATATAATAATAAAAAAAAAATGCTGAATTTTGATGAAACTCGAACTAAAGAAATGTTATCGTAATTGTGGATTTCTCTTTATCGAATTCTTTGCACTTACTGAATATCATAAATATGATAAAATAGCAATATAATATAACATAAACCTGTACCTTGTAGAAGAGACGGTCCAAGGTCATGTCTGGAGGAGCATGACTGGGGTCGGGGTCATGTCTGGAGGAGCATGACTGGGGTCGGGGTCATGTCTGGAGGAGCATGACTGGGGTCGGGGTCATGTCTGGAGGAGCATGACTGGGGTCGAGGTCATGTCTGGAGGAGCATGACTGGGGTCGGGGTCATGTCTGGAGGAGCATGACTGGGGTCGGGATCATGTCAGGAGGAGCATGACTGGGGTCGCGGTCATGTCTGGAGGAGCATGACTGGGGTCGCGTTCATGTTCTTTGGGGGAGCATGACTGGGGTCGGGGTCATGTCTGGAGGAGCATGACTGGGGTCGGGGTCATGTCTGGAGGAGCATGACTGGGGTCGGGGTCATGTCTGGAGGAGCATGACTGGGGTCGGGGTCATGTCTGGAGGAGCATGACTGGGGTCGCCTGAAAAAGGGTTGGGAACCAATGGGATAAATGGACTACTTGGGTTTAAGATTAATTCGCTAAAATAATTAGATAAAAATAATGAGTAGATATATAATGGGTGATCACAGGTCTATTATTGAAAAATAATTATGATTCTCTCTCTCTCTCTCTTGCTCTCTTTTTCTCTCTCTCTCTCTTCTTCTCTCCCTCCCTCTCTCCCCCCCCTCTCTCTCCTTCTCTCTCTCTCTCTCTCCTTCTCTCTCTCTTTTCCCTCTCCTCTCTCCTCTCTCTCTCTCTCTCTCTCTCTCTCTCTCTCTCTCTTTCTCTCTCTCTCTCTCATTCTCTCCCCTCTCTCGCTCGCTCCTCTGTCATTTATTCTTGCTGTTTGTCTGTCTCTTTTTCTTTAACATTTTACATAAAGAACTGGTTCATAATGCAAATTGATTAGATAAATAAAAATCATTTTCCTAGAGAAAAACAATTCTTTTTGGTCACTAATTTAGGCGTCTACTACCATTTCATATGTGTACATGTGTGTGTGTGTGAATGCTTATTCATGAGTACACATCACTCGATGCATATGTATATATATTTTAATGTCTAATATATGTATATAAAGATGTAGACAGGTAGATAGATTGACAGAGAGAGAGAGAGAAAGAGAGAGAAGAAGAAGAAAAGAAGAGAGGAAACGAAGAAGAGAAGAGAAGAAGAAAGAAAATGAAGAGGAAGGGAGAAAGAGAGAGGGAGAGATACTGATAAAGGGAGACTAAATACGATCAAGTGCCTTAGAAAAGATATTCAAAATCATAAACGAAAACATGTAAAGAACAGTTATATGAAAACATAAATAATAAACAGAAAACGAAGAATTTTCACAAATTGACAAAATTAATCATAATAATAATAACAACAATAACAAATTGTTTGTAATTTTATTATAGACATTTTAAGTGAGTGTAAAAAGCCCTTTGATTAGAACCTAATAGGATACGATAATCACTAACTAAAAGTGATTTAAAGGTCAAGAGAGATTTTTCATCCTCAATCCGACGTCATATTTGGACTTTTCAGCTGAAACCCAGAAACCTTCATCCGAGCAACAATTAAAATCTTAGAAATGACGGACGGCGGCCATTTTGATTTTCTTCTTTTTTTTTCATCTCACGGAATCGGCCCCAAATTTGGCGAGGGACACACTCGCTCATTTTCCTGTCCAAGCTTCATAAAAGGCAAATCCACCGGGAATCGAACCCTCGCTCTCCACGGCCACGGAACTGCTGGAAATGACCCAACTACCGAGCACATTAATCGACTCTCTGTCATCTTTACTCTTCACCCTCTTATTCTGTTTTGTTTTTCTTTTCCTTTAATTTCGGTTTTTCCACCTTTAACTCGTATCCCTTCTAAGTATTTTTTTCTTTTTAAACTTCCTGTTCTGAAAGTCTATTCGGAATACACTCCACCTTTCACTCACGATCTGTCTAAAAAAAAGTGTCCCGCAGTTGTGTGTAAACAAAGGCACTTAAACACACGCAGAGGGCAGTCGAAAACCAAAACTGATTGCAACGGCGCTCTTTTTTAAGCCCGGAGCTTTTCATGTCTTTCAGCCCCGGGCAGTGTTGCAATCAGAGGGAGCATTTTTTGCTCCCTTTTGGGGGTTCGAACCCGCGACCACGTATCCGAAGCCGTGGTCGCGCGTTCGACCCTGGCGCCTTTACCCTCTCGTCCACCGTGGCCGAGGGGCACTGGGAAGGGGCTGGGAGGGGGATTTCCGTAACATCTTTCCGGAGAGAGAGAGAAGTGAGGGGGGGGGAAGAGTAATTTGCGTGAGCCTTTTCGTCTGCACGAGCGCGCGCGCGCGTGTGTGTCTGTATGTGACCCTTCCTCTCTCTCTCTCTCTTTCTGTCTCTCCATCCCTCCCCCCCCTCTCTCTCTCTGTTTGCGTATGGTACATGTATGTATGCATTTGTGCTATCAAATATTTTTTTCCCCCTTTTTTTCCCTTTGTGCCCTTCCTTCCCTCTTCACCCACACCAACAGTCGCTCTTTCAACGCACTCAAAGGCGCCTTTTATCGCCGCGATTGACCTTGACCCCGACTCCTTCCGGCGCCATTATCATCATTATTATCATCATCATATTTGCTATAGTTATCATTAGCGTTATGATTATTGATATTTTCATTATTATCATTGCATTTTTTTAGATATTTTTTCTATCATTATTATTGTCGTTGTTATCATTATTACTTTGTTATTATGATCATTAACATCAAAACTAATTCTATTATTGTTCTTATCATTGTTATTCTTGCAATTATTTTTTTATCATTATTATTATTACCATCATTATCGTTGCTTATCATTGTTACTATTACTTTCCTGGTTATTGTTAATATCATTATTTTTATATTTACTATTATTATCATCTCCATTTTTCTTATAATTATTATTACTGTTGTTATTATCGTAGTTATCATTATTATTGTTATCGTTATTAGTATTTGTTCTAGTAGAAGGGTTGCATTGTTATCATTATAATTTTTATCATTATCGTTATCATCATTATTATGATTTTGGTTATTATTATTACTGTTATCACTATCGTCATTAAACATCTATCATCATTTCATTCTATCATCATCACTATCACCATTATCATTACTTTTATCATTACAATCTGTAAGATTAACATTTTCATTAATATTATTGCTATTGTTTCTATTGTTATTACTATCATTATTATCATTATTATTGTTATTGTTATCATCATCATTATCATCATTATTATCATTATTACTGTTATTATTATTACTGTTATCATCATCATCATTATCATTTTTGCCATCACTGTCATTATTAGAACTTTATTATTAACATCATCATCATCATTATTATTATTATTATTATTATTATTATTATTATTATTATTATTATTATTATTATTATTATTATTATTATTATTATTATTATTATTTTTATCATTATTGTTATTATGATGATTATAATTACTATCATTGTTACTATTATCATCATCATCTTTATAATCATTAATCTTATTAGTATTAGACATGTCTTAGTATTGATCATGATATCAGTATCATTATAACTATTAGAAGAAATATTAGTATCTGCGTTAATGTTGTTGTCTAAATTAGTATCATTACTATAAACACAAAACAATAAATGAATTGATTAATTGATAAAAAATAATAATGATAATAATATGAATGTATTTTCGACTGCCCTGCTAATTACTCTTACGATTAAAAAAAAAAAAAAAAAAAAAAATTGGAGATGTATCGGAATTTCCTACACTATAATTTGTTGTTCTCCCCCCCCCCCTTTCATACCAACCCCGTCAGCAATGCACTAATGACGAAAAGCATTAGATTAATTAACAAAAAACTGCGGAGAGAGATATTTTGTTTTCATGATTGTTCTATAATTATCCCCCCCCCCTCGCGCTTAACTCATTACCTACCACCCACCCCGTCCTCCTTCCGTTTCTCTCTTCCTTCTTTCTGTCTTTATTTGTCTTTTTGTCTTTCTTTATCCTTTTCATTTCTCTGTTTGTTTTGTTTTCTTTTATCCCCTCTTCCCTTCTGTCTGTCTTTTTTCTCTGTGTCTCT
>NC_091589.1:11683513-11695607 GCF_042767895.1 Penaeus vannamei
TGGGGTCGCGGTCATGTCTGGAGGAGCATGACTGGGGTCGGGGTCATGTCTGGAGGAGCATGACTGGGGTCGGGGTCATGTCTGGAGGAGCATGACTGGGGTCGGGGTCATGTCTGGAGGAGCATGACTGGGGTCGGGGTCATGTCTGGAGGAGCATGACTGGGGTCGGGGTCATGTCTGAAGGAGCATGACTGGGGTCGGGGTCATGTCTGAAGGAGCATGACTGGGGTCGGGGTCATGTCTGGAGGAGCATGACTGGGGTCGGGGTCATGTCTGGAGGAGCATGACTGGGTCGGGGTCATGTCTGGAGGAGCATGACTGGGGTCGGGGTCATGTCTGGAGGAGCATGACTGGGGTCGGGGTCATGTCTGGAGGAGCATGACTGGGGTCGGGGTCATGTCTGGAGGAGCATGACTGGGGTCGGGGTCATGTCTGGAGGAGCATGACTGGGGTCGGGGTCATGTCTGGAGGAGCATGACTGGGGGTCAGGGGTCATGTCTGGAGGAGCATGACTGGGGTCGGGGTCATGTCTGGAGGGAGCATGACTGGGGTCGGGGTCATGTCTGGAGGAGCATGACTGGGGTCGGGGAGTCATGTCTCGGAGGAGCATGACTGGGGTCGGGGTCATGTCTGGAGGAGCATGACTGGGGTCGGGGTCATGTCTGGAGGAGCATGACTGGGGTCGGGGTCATGTCTGGAGGAGCATGACTGGGGTCGGGGTCATGTCTGAATGAGCATGACTGGGGTCGGGGTCATGTCTGGAGGAGCATGACTGGGGTCGGGGTCATGTCTGGAGGAGCATGACTGGGGTCGGGGTCATGTCTGGAGGAGCATGACTGGGGTCGGGGTCATGTCTGGAGGAGCATGACTGGGGTCGGGGTCATGTCTGGAGGAGCATGACTGGGGTCGGGGTCATGTCTGGAGGAGCATGACTGGGGTCGGGGTCATGTCTGGAGGAGCATGACTGGGGTCGGGGTCATGTCTGGAGGAGCATGACTGGGGTCGGGGTCATGTCTGGAGAAGCATGACTGGGGTCGGGGTCATGTCTGGAGGAGCATGCCTGGGGTCGGGGTCATGTCTGGAGGAGCATGACTGGGGTCGGGGTCATGTCTGGAGAAGCATGACTGGGGTCGGGGTCATGTCTGGAGGAGCATGCCTGGGGTCGGGGTCATGTCTGGAGGAGCATGACTGGGGTCGGGGTCATGTCTGGAGGAGCATGACTGGGGTCGCCAGTATGTATAGATATTTTAATGTCTAATATATGTATATAAAGATATAGACAGGTAGATAGACTGACAAGAGAGAGAGAGAGAAAACGAGAGAGAGAGAGAGAGAGCGCGAGAGAGAGAGAGAGAGAGAGAGGGAGCGAGAGAAAGAGAGAGAGAAAGAGAGCGAGAGAGAGAGAGAGAGAGAGAGAGAGAGAGAGAGAGAGAGAGAGAGAGAGAGAGAGAGAGAGAGAGAGAGAGAGAGAGAGAGAGAGAGGGAGAAAGAAGAGAGCGAGAGAGAGAGAGAGGTGAGAGAGAGAGAGAGAGAGAGAGAGAGAGAGAGAGTGAGAAAGAGGGAGAAAGAGAGAGCGAGAGAGAGAGAGAGAGAGAGAGAGAGAGAGAGAGAGATAAAGGGAGACTAAATACGATCAGGAGCCTAAGAAAAGATATTCAAAATCATAAACGAAAACATCCAAAGAACAGTTATAGGAAAACATAAATGATAAACAGAAATGGAAGAAGTAATTTTCGCAAATTTGTCAAAACTAATAATAATAATAATAACTAATAATAAATAGTTTGTAATTTTATCATCTACATTTTAAGTGAGTGTAAAAAGACCTTTGATTAGAACCTAATAGAATATAATAAAAGTCATTTATAAATAATTTAAAGGTCAAGATAGATTTTTTATCCTCAAACCGACGTCAGATTTGGACCTTTCAGCTGAAACCCAGAAACCTTCATCCGAGCAACAATTGAAATCTACGAAATGACGGACGGCGGCCATTTTGATTTTGTATTTTATTTCATGGATTCCGCCCAAAATTTCAAGAGAAACACTCGCTCATTTTCCTGTCCAAGCTTCATAAAAGGCAAATCCACCGGGAATCGAACCCTCGCTCTCCACGGCCACGGAACTGCTGGAAATGATCAAAATATAAGACACATTAATCGACTCTCTCTCATCTTTACTCTTCACCCTGTTATTCTGTTTTGCTTTTCTTTTCCTTTAATTTCTCTTCTTCCGTCCAAGATTTTTTCTCTTTAAGCTTCCTGTCCCGAAATTCTACGCGGTGTGCACTCCACCTTTCACTCGCGATTTGTCTTTTAAAAAAAGTGTCCCGCAATTGTGTGTAAACAAAGGCACTTGAACACACGCAGAGGGCAGTCGAAAACCAAAACTGATTGCAACGGCGCCTTTTTTAAGCCCGGAGCTTTTCATGTCTTTCAGCCCCGGGCAGTGTTGCAATCAGAGGGAGCATTTTTTGCTCCCTTTTGGGGGTTCGAACCCGCGACCACGTATCCGAACCCGTGGTCGCGCGTTCGACCCTGGCGCCTTTACCCTCTCGTCCACCGTGGCCGAGGGGCACTGGGAAGGGGCTGGGAAAGGTATTTCCGGAACATCTTTTGGGAGAGGGAGAGAAAGAGAGAGAGAGAGGGCGAGAGCGTAAAGTGTGGGCGTGGGCGTGGGCGTGTATATTTATGTTTGCCTATTTTTGGTGCCGTTATTGCTATTGTTATCATTATTGTTGCTGTTATTATTACTATTATGATCATTATCCATATTATTATCATAATGAGAGCAATTATTATCACTATAATTATCATTGTCATTATTATCGTTATCATGATTATCATTATTGTTATTTTTATCATATTTGTTATAATCTCTTTTTATTAATATCATTATTATGATCATCATTATTAAGATCATTATCATCATTAGTCGCATCATCATAATAATTCTTATTACTCTTGTTGCTATTTTCATTATTGTTATTTCTATTATCAGAATTGTTATTATTATAATCATCATTATTTTGTTATATTATTGTTTTAACTATTATCTTTATTATAATAATAATATTATTATCATAATTACCAGCATTATCATTATCATCAGTATCATCAAGAATTCTATTTTAATCATCATTATCATTTCTATAATTGTCATAGTTATAATCATTTTTATTACTATTATTATTATTATTATTATTATCATTATTATTATTATCATTATTATTATTATCATTGATATTATTTTTCTTTATTATCATTACTATCACCATCATCAGTTTTATCAATATCATTGCCATTATTATTATTGCCATTGTTATTATTATCATCATTATTATGTATATCATTATCCTCATTAGCATTCATAATAGTAATGTTATCAATATTAGTATCATAACTGGAATCAGTATCAGCTATAGTAGTATTAATCCTAATATATCAATAATAATATTAATCTTAATATCAGTATAAGTATTACTTTTAGTAGGAATATTTGTATCTGTTTTGGCATTATTGTCAGCATCAGCATCATGGCTACAGACATTAACAATATATATATATATATATATATATATATATATATATATATATATATATATATATATATATATATATATATATAAATGCATTTTCGATTGCCCTGCAAGCTACCCTTACAATTGAAGAAAAAAAACCTTGATGGGAGACATGTTGCCCTTTCCTCCAAAATCATCTTTACTGTTATTGTTTTTCTCTGTTTCTCTCCCCCTCCCCCTTTCGTACCAACTCCAGGAATGCACTAATGACGAAAAACATTAGATTAATTAACAAAGAAACTGCGGAGGGAGAGATTTTGTTTTCATGATTGTTCTATGATTATCTCCCTCCCCCCCTCACACTTCACTCATTACCCCCTCCTTCTCCCGTTTCTCTCTTTAATTCTTTGTTTTTGTTTTTTCATTTTGTCTATCTTTCTCTTTTATTTCTATTTCATTTCTCTTTCTTTCTCTGTCTTTCTTTTTTCTCTTTGCTATCTGTCTGTCTCTCTTTCTCTCTGTCTCTTTCTGTTTATCTGTATCTCTCTCTCTCTCTCCCTCTCTTTCCCTCTTTGATGGACCAATCACGGCTTCGGGTCAGCTAGCCACGTCCCCAGCGCTCTTAACTTCTGACCTGCTGTTGACCTCTGACCTGTTCTTCAATGCTTCGTCACACTCTACCTTGGGTCACTGCCTGGACCCCCCCCCCCCCCAGCTCCCACTTTCCCGGGTCTTGCACAAGCACGAGACGTTGCCTCGCTGTCAGCAACATGTCAGCGAAGAAGAAACTAGAACTGTGTCTCGATAACCCACCGAAGTCAGGGGAAAACAAGGCCTGACACCCTTTCTCTCTGTCTCTGTCTCTCTCTCTCTCTCTCTCTCTCTCTCTCTCTCTCTCTCTCTTTCTCTCCCTCCCTCCCTCTCTCTCTCTCTCTCTCTCCCTCTCTCTGTCTTCTCTTTCTCGCCACGATTTGAACAGATTTTTTTCCATCCATTATCCTCTCCTTCTGTCGTCTCTCTTGTCTCTTTCGGTTTTCCGTTCTTGTTCTATTCGATTTTCCTTTCAGCTTATCTCGTATTGCCTTCTCTAGAAATTTCTCATCTCTCTTCTCTTTCAGTTTCTTTCTTCTTTTTTTTCGTTCTCTTTTCTTTAAATTTCTCTTTTTTATTTAGGTTTCCCTTAGTTCTATCATTCGTATAAAATTTAACTTCCCATTTTATCTACTCTCTAAAACAGTTTGTTTACTATCCTTATAATTTATCATCATATTTTTATTCAGAAAATCTAATTATTATCATCATTATTATATTTATTATTATTATCATTATTATTATTATTATTTTTATCATTATTATTATTATCATTATTATTTCATATTTTCATCTTTTCCTCTCACTATTCTCTCTATCTATCTCTCTTCCCCCCCTCTCTCTGTCTCTCTTCTTCTTCTCTCTCTCTCTCTCTTTTACCGTTATCCATTATATCTATTTCACTCTTTTATCTCCTTATGTTCCAAGTCCAAATACATCAGATGAATCACCTTTCGCTCCTTCTGTTTTATCACCAGAAAGTTTCTTAAAGTTAATTGCATCTTATCATTAAACGCATATTATAAGAGACATGAGTGCGCTTATTTCAATAATAAATATTTCTCGCTGTTCTTAAAATCATCATTATCATATGTCTTAAAAGTATAAATGGGAATAGATATTTTGCCTTTTGAAAATCTTAAAGCGACAATTCAAAGACGAAAATGCACGCACATACACATCCACACACACACACACACATATCTATATGTACACGTGAAGAAAAGAGAGAATCCAGGACACATCTTTCCAAATATTTCATTTATCCATCTCGAGCCGCAAAACTCTACGGGATAGACACGCCGATTTTCACACATAAACTTCGAAATATCCCATGTCTATAAATACTCTTATGGACACACTTAAGATAAATTTTTAATCAAAACTGATTGCAACGGCGCTCTTTTTAAAGCCCGGAGCTTTTCATGTCTTTCAGCCCCGGGCAGTGTTGCAATCAGAGGGAGCCTTTTTGCTCCCTTTTGGGGGTTCGAACCCGCGACCACGTATCCGAAGCCGTGGTCGCGCGTTCGACCCTGGCGCCTTTACCCTCTCGTCCACCGTGGCCGAGGGGCACTGGGAACGGGTTGGGAGGGGCATTTCTGCAACATTTTTCTGAGGGATAGAGAGAAGTGGGAAGGGGGGGGGGGGTAATTTGCGTAAGCCTTTTCGTCTGCACGAGCGCGCGCGCGCGTGTGTGTCTGTATGTGACCCTTCCTCTCTCTCTCTCTCTGTTTCTCCATCCCTTCCCCCCCCTCTCTCTCTGTTTGCGTATGGTACATGTGTATCCACACACATGTGTGCGGGTGTGTGTATGTATGCATTTGTGCTATTAAATACTTCCCCCCCCCTTTTTTTCCCCTTTGTACCCTTCCTTCCCCTCTTCACCCACACCAACAGTCGCTCTTTCAACGCACTCAAAGGCGCCTTTTATCGCCGCGATTGACCTTGACCCCGACTCCTTCCGGCGCCATGTGGGGCGGGGGGGGGGGGTGAATGGGGGACATGTGGTGTGCAAGTTGCAGTTCCAGATAGTCAATCATTGAGTATGTGTATTTGCCTTACGCCCACGTTATCATTTCCTTATCATTAAGATCACCATTATTTTTATTATCATATTTGCTATTGTTATCATTATCGTTATCATGATTATTACTATTTTCATTATCAACATTCAAATTTTTAGATATAATTTTTTCTATCATTATTGTTATTGTTATCATTATTACTATTATTGTCATTATGATAATTAATATCAATACTAATTTTATTATTGTTCTTATCATTGTCATCTTTGTTTTTATTATTCATGAGCATTCGGGACTTATGGAAAGCAGATCAGAACAGAGAGGTTATATATTCATGATAAAAATGCGGTAGTGCATTGTTTCCATCTTTCATTAATATCTCAGGTTATCTGATTTGGGGTTTGATCTGCTCTCCATAAGTCCCGAATGCTCACGGGGATTGTGTGTAAAATCTCGCTATACTTACTCAGGTATGAGTAGTTAGGTAAAATCCATGGTGCCAGATGGTGCCTGGCCGCACGATCCTTTTAGTGAGTGGTGGACGAGTGGATAGAGCGGCCGCCTCACGATCTGGCGGCGCGGGATCGAACCCCGAACAGAGAGGTTATGTATTCATGATAAAAATGCGGTAGTGCATTGTTTCCATCTTTCATTATTATCATAATTATTATTATTATTATTATTATTATTATGATTATCATTATTATCATTATTATGATTATGATTAGCATTATTATTACTTTTATTATTATTATCATCATCATCATCATTTTGGTTGCTATTTTTATTGTTATTGTTACTCTCCTGGTGTTTATTAATATCATTATTTTTAATATTTATTATTATTGTCATTATTTTTTAATCTTTGTCATTATTATTATCATTAAAATCTTTATCATTATTGTTATGATTTTGGTCATTATTATTATTATCAATGCTGTTATCATCATCGTCATCATCATTTTCATCATTGCTGTCATCATTATCATTACTTTTATCACTACAGTCAGTAAGATCAACATTTTCATTAATGTCATTACTATTGTTTCTATTATCATTACTATCATCATCATCATTGTTATCATTATTACTATCATTACTATTACTGTTATCATCATCATCATCATTATCATTTTTGTTATCATTGTCATTATTACAATTTTATTATCATCATCATCATAATTATTATTGTTATTATCATTATTATCATTGTTATTATGATTATTATTATTGCTATCATTGTTACTATTATCATCATCTTTATAATCATTAATCTTATTAGTATTAGACATGTCAGTATTGATCATGATATCAGTATCATTATAACTATTAGAAGAAATATTAGGATCTGCGTTAATGTTGTCTAAATTAGTTTCATCACTATAAACACAAAACAATAAATAAATTGATTAATTGACAAAAAATAATAATGATAATAATATTAATGCATTTCCGACTGCCCTGCTAATCACTCATACGATTATATATATATATATATATATATATATATATATATATATATATATATATATATATATATATATATATATATATATAAATCTGATTTGGAGATGTATTGGAATTTCCTATAATTTGTTGTTGTCCCCCCCCCCTTTTCATACCAACCCCGTCAGCAATGCACTAATGACGAAAAGCATTAGATTAATTAACAAAGAACTGCGGAGAGAGATATCTTGTTTTCATGATTTTTCTATACTTCCCCCCCCCCCTCGCGCCTAACTCATTACCTACCCCCCTTCTCCTCCCGTTTCTCTCTTCCTTCTTTCTGACTTTATGTGTCTTTTTGTCTTTCTTTGTTTCTTTTCACTGTTTATTTGTCTGTCTTTTTCTCTCTGTTTTCTCTCTGTCTGTCTCTCCTGTTCTCTCTTTCTGCCTGTCTGTCTGTCTATCTTTTTCTGTCTCTCTCATTCTGTTTATCTGTCTCTTTCTGTCTCCTCTTCCCTCTTTCTTACCATAATTTTAATTTTTTTTCGGTTTTCTTCTTGTCTCTTTCAATTTTCTTTTCTAGTTCAATTTGATTTTCCTTTCAGCTTATCTCTTATTGCCTTCCTCTAAAAAAATCTTATCTCTCTGCTCATTCAGTTGCTCATTTCTCTTTCTTTCCCCATTTTCTTATTTTCTTTTCGTTTTCTTTAGTTTATCATCCACACAGAAGCAGGTTATCACTCTCTTTAATTTCCCATTTTATTATCTTTTGTCTCAATTTTCTTTCCCTCCATCGCTTTGAAAACATTTTATCTGCTATCCTTATAATATTTCATCTTATTATTTCATCTCGTTATTATTGTCGTTATTATCATTATTATCATTGTCATTATTATTTACCTCTTTCATCATGTCTTTGAAAATATCTCGTCTTTCCCTTCATTTCATTTCATTACTTGATTTCCTTTCTTCTTATTTCCTCGTCTCTCTATATGGTTTATTTCTCTGTTCCTTTAAATTTCTTATTTCATTTTATCTCTTTTTTCTCTCTTCCTGTCTTTCTTTGCACGACTTTCTCCATATTTCATTATCTCTACGAAATGCTTTCTTTATACTTTCTTTTAGCTTATCAATTCATTTTTTCCCCTCTTTTATCTCCCGTTCCAAGTCAAAATACATCAGATTAATCCTTTTTCGTTTCTTTTCACCAGAAAGTTTATTCAAGTGGATGTCTTATCAATAAACATGCATACGTGGTTATGCCAGGATTGAATTGTTCTCACTCTTAGAAATATCTTTATTATATGACAGTTCATGAAGTGGAAATAGGAAGGAATATCTTGCCTTATGAAAGTCTCAAAGTGACAAAAAGCACACACACACACACACACACACACACACATCAGGTCCTCAACACATTATTTCCAAACATGTGATCTATCCATCCCGAGCTACAAAACTCTACGGGATAGACACCACATTTCACATATTTTTTATGTATCCCATGTCTATAAATGCTCCTATGCATACATTTAGGATATATCAAAAGTCAAAACTGATTGCAACGGCGCTCTTTTTTAAGCCCGGAGCTTTTCATGTCTTTCAGCCCCGGGCAGTGTTGCAATCAGAGGGAGCATTTTTTGCTCCCTTTTGGGGGTTCGAACCCGCGACCACGTATCCGAACCCGTGGTCGCGCGTTCGACCCTGGCGCCTTTACCCTCTCGTCCACCGTGGCCGAGGGGCACTGGGAAGGGGTTGGGAGGGGGATTTCCCTAACATTTTTCTGCGAGAGAGAAAGTAATAATTAAAATACAATAATTAAAATACAATAAAAAAAAGAAGAAAAAACTATATTATCGTAATTGTGGATTTTCTTTATCGAATTCTTTGCATACTTACTGAATATTATAAATATTATAAAATTGCATTATAATATAACATAAGCCTGTACATTGTAGAACTGACTGGGGTCAGGACTACTTGAGTTTAAGATATAGTCGCTAAAATAAATGAATAAAAATAATGAGTAGATATATAATGGGTGATCACAGGTCTATTATAGAAAAATGATTATGATTCTCTCTCTCTCTTGTTCTCTCTCTCTCTCTCTCTCTCTCTCTCTCTCTCTCTCTCTCTCTCTCATTCTCTCTGTCTATCTCTCTCTCTCATTCTCTCCCCCTCTCTCGCTCGCTCACTCTGTCAGTTATCCTTGCTGTCTCTCTCTTTTTCTCCCGTAACATTTTAACATAAAGAACTGGTTCACATTGAAAATTGAATAGATAAATAAAAATAATTTTCCTGGAGAAAAATAATTATTTTTGGTCACTAATTTAGGCGTCTACTACCATTGCCTATGTGTACATGTGTGTGTGTGAATGTTTATTCGTGAGTACATATCACTCGATGCATATATGTATATATATCTTAATGTCTCTAATATATGTATATAAAGATATGGACAGGTAGAGAGAGAGAGAGAAAGAGAGAGAAAGAGAGAAAGAGAGAGAAAGAGAGAAAGAGAGAGAAAGAGAGAAAGAGAGAGAAAGAGAAAGAGAGAAAGAGAAAGAGAGAGAGAAAGAGAGAGAGACTGATAAAGGGAGACTAAATATGATCAGGTGCTTAAGAAAATATATTCAAAATCATAAACGAAAACATCCAAAGAACAGTTATATGAAAACATAAATAATAAACAGAAAACGAAGAAGTAATTTTCGCAAATTGATAAAATTAATAAAAATAATAACAATAATAATAAAATCTTATTATCTACATGAGTGTAAAAGGACCTTTGATTAGAACCTAATAGGATATGATAAAAGTCATTAACTATTGATGATTTAAAGGTCAAGAGAGATATTTTATCCTCAAACCGACGTCAGATTTGGACCTTTCAGCTGAAACCCAGAAACCTTCATCCGAGCAACAATTGCAATATTCAAAATGGCGGACGGCGGCCATTTTGATTTTTTTCTTTTTTTTTTTATCTCACGGATTCCTTCCAAAATCTCGCGAGGGACACACTCGCTCATTTTCCTGTTCAAGCTTCATAAAAGGCAAATCCACCGGGAATCGAACCCTCGCTCTCCACGGCCACGGAACTGCTGGAAATGACCTAATTATCAAGCACATTAATCGATTCCCTCTCCTATTTACCCTGTTATTCCGTTTTGATTTTCTTTTCCTTTAATTTCGCCTTTTCCATCCTCAACTTGTAGCCCGTCCAAATATTTTTTTTCTTTTTAAACTTCCTGCCCCGAAAGTCTACGCGGATTACACTCCACATTTAATTCACTCGTCACGATCTGTTAAAAAAAGTGTCCCGCAGTTATGTGTGTAAACAAAGGCACTTAAACACCCACAGGGCAGTCGAAAACCAAAACTGATTGCAACGGCGCCTTTTTTTAAGCCCGGAGCTTTTCATGTCTTTCAGCCCCGGGCAGTGTTGCAATCAGAGGGAGCCTTTTTTGCTCCCTTTTGGGGGTTCGAACCCGCGACCACGTATCCGAAGCCGTGGTCGCGCGTTCGACCCTGGCGCCTTTACCCTCTCGTCCACCGTGGCCGAGGGGCACTGGGAAGGGGTTGGGAGGGGTATTTGTGGAACATCTTATTGCGAGAGAGTGAGTGAATGAGTGACATTGAGAGAGAGGCTGTGTGTTTTTGTGTGAATCTGTTCGTGTATGTCTGTATGTGTTTGCATAAGTGTGTTCGTCTGTGTGCGTTTGTTTATGTGTGTCTTGATGTGTGCATGTTCATGTGTATGTTTATGAGTCTGTGTTTCAGTTTGTGTGTATGTGTTCGATAGCAATTTTGAATACAGGTACAAATAAACATAAGAGTTATGGCAATCCCCGATAACCAAATAAGACAAGAAAAATAAACAGATAATCCTTGAGTCCTGAAACAATCGGATATATCTGTGTGTTGGGGTCGCGGCCATGTCTGGAGGATCATGGCTGGGGTCGCCTGAAAAAGGTTGGGAACCTCTGGGCTAAACAGACTACTTGAGTTTAAGATTAATTCGCTAAAACAAATGATAATAATATATCTAAATTAATAGATGGATAGACTTATAATGGGTGACCACTGAGCCATTATAGAAAAATAGTTACGATTTCAGGTAGGTCGTAGCCCCTTTTCTGTTCCAACCAGACATTGCATTTCATATAATTTACCTGATCTTTCGTCTCTGTATGTGTGTGTGTTGGAAAGGAAATGCCACACACATTTTATGTGTATGTGTAGATATAATTTTCAATAATTTTGTAATTAACAGGTTGCTATGAACATTACATAATCGGACACAGAGAATGATAGGAATATTTATGATTTCAAGAAGTGATGATACTAATAAGAAATAGTAATAATAATAACAACAATTATAAGGAAAATAAAATATACAATAATAATAACAATTAAATTTTATTCCATTAGTTAAAATACTTGTTCTTGGTGTGACGTGTCTGTTCATTTGTTCCTAAATCGCCCCCTGTGTGCAGGCGGTGCGGGGTTCGAA
>NC_091589.1:11698607-11718607 GCF_042767895.1 Penaeus vannamei
CTTTGTGTGTGTGTGTACATGTGTATGTTTGTGTGGGTGTGTTTCAGATTGTATCCATGTGCGTGACAGTAATTAGATTCCAAGTAGAAATAGAAGGAAGGAAAATAGTAATTATGCGTGCGTAACATGTCCTGGTTTATGATGATTGGGCTTATAGAGAGACATACAAACTCTCTCTCTCTCTCTCTCTCTCTCTCTCTCTCTCTCTCTCTCTCTCTTTCACTCTCTCTCTCTCTCTCTCTCTCTTTCACTCTCTCTATCTCTCTCTCTCTCTCTCTCTCTCCTCTCTTTCTCTCTCTCTTTAGAATATATATTGAAAAAAAAAAAAACAATCTTATTCTTTTTTTGTCTCCAATTAATTCGTCTAATATCCTTGCCTATGTGTACAAGTGTATGTGAGTGTTTGTTCGTGTGTACGTATGACTTGATACACATATAAAAATATTCATAAAGAGAAGTCACTAATATGTATATAGATAGATAAATAAATAGATAGGTAGTAATATACGTATAAGACAAATAATGAGATAGGTAGATAGACTGATAAACAAATAGATAGGCAGACATATAGAGAGATATAGACAAAGATTTACAATGATAGAGGGAGATTTTACCTGCCATCAACGGCCTAAGAAAAGACTTAATTATAAACGAGAAAAACGAAGGAAAGCCAATTGAAATAAACAGTAAACAAAGAAAAAACAGCAAAATAAAGTAGAGATTTTCGGGAATTAATAAAAAGAACAAGATATTTCACAATTTGATCATCTATCCTTCAAGTGAGCATAAAAGGAGCTTTGATTAGATCATAGGTGACAAAAAATGGCTAGCTATCCATGATTCAAAGGTCACGACAGCGGTTTACTATGAAACAGATGTCAAATATAAACTTTTCAGCCTAAACAAACCCACAAACCTTCATCAGAGGGGAAAAATAAATAAATAAAATAAAATAAAATAAATAAATAAATATTCGAAATGACGAGCGGCGGCCATTTTGGATTTTTATATCACGCATTCCGCCGAAAATTTCAAGAGAAACATACGCTTATTTTCCTCTTCAAGCTTCATAAAAGGCAAATCCACCGGGAATCGAACCCTCGCTCTCCACGGCCACGGAACTGCTGGAAATGACCCAACTACCAAGCACATTAATCGACTCTCTCTTATCTTAACTCTTTACTCTGTTACTCCGATTTGTACGCGGTGTGCACTCCACCTTTCACTCGCGATCTGTCTTTAAAAAAAAAGTGTCCCGCAGTTGTGTGTAAACAAAGGCACTTGAACACACGCAGAGGGCAGTCGAAAACCAAAACTGATTGCAACGGCGCTCTTTTTTAAGCCCGGAGCTTTTCATGTCTTTCAGCCCCGGGCAGTGTTGCAATCAGAGGGAGCCTTTTTTGCTCCCTTTTGGGGGTTCGAACCCGCGACCACGTATCCGAAGCCGTGGTCGCGCGTTCGACCCTGGCGCCTTTACCCTCTCGTCCACCGTGGCCGAGGGGCACTGGGAGGGGGTTGGGAGGGGTATTTACGGAACATTTTTCTCAGAGAGAGAGAGAGAGAGAGAGAGAGAGAGAGAGACAGAGACAGAGAGAGAGAGGAGAAAAGAAAGAGAGAAAGAGAGAGAGAGAGAGAGAGAGAGAGAGAGAGAGAGAGAGAGAGAGAGAGAGAGAGAGAGAGAGAGAGAGACATCTTTTTGAGGGAGAGTGAGTGCATAAGAGAGAGAGTGTCTGCATGAGCGTATTCGTCTGCGTGTTCGCGTGTGTGCGTGTGGGTCGCCAAGACGTGGTCAATTCTGAATTTTGAGATGTTTTAGGAATATAAATAGTCACATATTGCTATTGGCTAAATTTCTCTTAATTACTGTACAATAATTAAGATATAATAAAAAAAAGAAAATGCCTAATTTTGATGAAACTCGAACTAAAGAAATGTTATCGTAATTGTGGATCTTTCTTTATCGAATTCTTTGCAAACTGAATAATATAAATGATAAGATAGCATTACAATATAACATGAGCCTATACCTTGTATAACAGGCTGGGGTCGCGGTCATGTCTGGAGGAGCATGACTGGGTGATCACAGGTCTATTATAGAAAAATAATTATGATTCTCTCTCTCTCTCTCTTTCTTGCTCTCTTTCTCTCTCTCTCTCTCTCTCTTTCTCTCCCTCTCTCTCCTCTCTCTCTCTCTCTCTCTCCCTCTCCCATTCTCTCCCCCTCTCTCGCTCGCTCACTCTGTCAGTTATTCTTGCTGTCTGTCTCTCTTTTTCTCCCGTAAAGATCTGGTTCATGATGTAAATTGAATAGATAAATAAAAGTTATCTTACTTGAGAAAACCAATTCTTTTTGGTCACTAATTTAGGCGTCTACTACCATTGCCTATGTGTACATGTGTGTGTGAATGATTATTCGTGAGTACATATCACTCGATGCATATGTATATATATTTTAATGTCTCTAATATATGTATATAAAGATATAGACAGGTAGATAGATTGACAGAGAGAGAGAGAGAGAGAGAGAGAGAGAGCGAGAGAGAGAGAGAGCGAGAGAGAGAGAGCGAGAGAGAGAGAGAGCGAGAGAGAGAGAGAGCGAGAGAGAGAGAGAGAGAGAAAGAGAGAGAGAGAGAGAGAAAGAGAAAGAGAAAGAGAAGAGAGAGAGAGAGAGAGAGAGAGAGAGAGAGAGAGAGAGAGAGAGAGAGAGAGAGAGAGAGAGAGAGAGAGAGAGAGAGAGATAAAGAGGGAGAAAGAGAGAGCGAGAGAGAGAGAGATACTGATAAAGGGAGACTAAATATGATCAGGTGCTTAAGAAAATATATTCAAAATCATAAACGAAAACATCCAAAGAACAGTTATATGAAAACATAAATAATAAACAGAAAACGAAGAAGTAATTTTCGCGAATTGATAAAATTAATAAAATAATAACAATAATAATAAAATCTTATTATCTATATGAGTGTAAAAAGACCTTTGATTAGAACCTAATAGGATATGATAAAAGTCATTAACTATTGATGATTTAAAAGTCAAGAGAGATATTTTATCCTCAAACCGACGTCAGATTTGGACCTTTCAGCTGAAACCCAGAAACCTTCATCCGAGCAACACTTGAAGTCTTCGAAATGACGGACGGCGGCCATTTTGGATTTCTTTTTTTCTTTTTTATCTCACGGATTCCTTCCAAAATTTGGCGAGGGACACACTCGCTCATTTTCCTGTCCAAGCTTCATAAAAGGCAAATCCACCGGGAATCGAACCCTCGCTCTCTACGGCCACGGAACTGCTGGAAATGACCCAACTACCAAGCACATTAATCGATTCTCTCTCCTATTTACCGTTATTCCGTTTTGATTTTCTTTTCCTTTAATTTCGCCTTTTCCATCCTCAACTTGTATCCCGTCCAAGTATTTTTTTCTTTTTATACTTCCTACCCCGAAAGTCTACGCGGATTACACTCCACATTTAATTCACTCGTCACGATCTGTTTAAAAAAGTGTCCCGCAGTTGTGTGTAAACAAAGGCACTTGAACACACGCAGAGGGCAGTCGAAAACCAAAACTGATTGCAACGGCGCTCTTTTTTTAAGCCCGGAGCTTTTCATGTGTTTCAGCCCCGGGCAGTGTTGCAATCAGAGGGAGCCTTTTTTGCTCCCTTTTGGGGGTTCGAACCCGCGACCACGTATCCGAAGCCGTGGTCGCGCGTTCGACCCTGGCGCCTTTACCCTCTCGTCCACCGTGGCCGAGGGGCACTGGGAAGGGGTTGGGAGGGGCATTTCCGGAACATCTTTTGAGAGAGAGTGAGTGAATGAGTGACATTGAGAGAGAGGCTGTGTGTTTTTGTGTGAGTCTGTTCGTGTATGTCTGTATGTGTTTGCATAAGTGTGTTCGTCTGTGTGCGTTTGTTTATGTGCGGGTGTCTTGATGTGTGCGTGTTCATGTGTATGTTTATGAGTCTGTGTTTCAGTTTGTGTGTATGTGTTCGATAGCAATTTTGAATACAGGTACAAATAAACATAAGAGTTATGGCAATCCCCGATAACCAAATAAGACAAGAAAAGTAAACAGATAATCCTTGAGTCCTGAAACAATCGGATATTCCGACCTGTTGGGGTCGCGGCCATGTCTGGAGGAACATGGCTGGGGTCGCCTGAAAAAGGTTGGGAACCTCTGGGCTAAACAGACTACTTGAGTTTAAGATTAATTCGCTAAAACAAATTATATTAATATACCTAAATTAATAGATGGATAGACTTATAATGGGTGACCACTGAACCATTATAGAAAAATAGTTATGATTTCAGGTAGGTCGTAGCCCCTTTTCTGTTCCAACCAGACATTGCATTTCATATAATTTACCTGATCTTTCGTCTCTGTATGTGTGTGTGTTGGAAAGGAAATGCCACACACATTTTATGTGTATGTGTAGATATAATTTTCAATAATTTTGTAATTAACAGGTTGCTATGAACATTACATAATCGGACACAGAGAATGATAGGAATATTTATGATTTCAAGAAGTGATGATACTAATAACAAATAGTAATAATAATAATAACAATAATAAGGAAAATAAAATTGATAATAATAATAACAATTAAATTTTATTCCATTTGCTACAATCCTTACTCTTCGTGTGACATGTCTGTTTATTTGTTCCTAAATCGCCCCCTGAGTGCAGGCGGTGCGGGGTTCGAACGCGGGTCGGCGAGATTGCTAGACGAGATCGCTACCGCTGCACCACACAGACGGACAGGTGAACAGAGAGATACAAAGAAAGGAAAGGAAGGGACGTAAGGGGAGAAGGGGGTATAAATAAAGGGGAGGGAATGGTGAGAAAGGGAGGATAATGAGAGAGAGAGAGAAATGAGAAGGGAAGAGAAGAATAGGAAAAGAGAGAGAGTGTTTTAAGACTGAGGAGACTGAGGAGAATAGGGGAAAAGAAAGATAGAAAACAGAGAGTGTGTGAAGAATTGAAGGAGGAGAGAGAGAGAGGAGAATAGAGAAAGGGAAAGATAGCGTTGTAGGGTACGGCCCTCCCTCTCCCAAATATGTGTGTATGTATTTTCGTGTGCATGTTCATTTGTGTGTGAGTATGCGTATGTATGTGTTTGTTCTTGTGTATATTTGTTTGTATCTGTGGGTGTACATGCATGCGTAAATGTGTGCGTTTACATCTGTATGTATATGTGAGTGTCTCTTTTTTAAGTTTGTATTCATGTGTGCCATTAACTTAAAATCCAAGTGCAAATTATAGAAGGAATGAAAATATTCCGCGTGTGTGTAAAACATGTCTTGGTTTATGATCACAGTGCTTAGAGAGAGGACCACAAATAGAAACCTTTTTTCTCTATCCTACTCTCTCTCTCTCTCTCTCTCTCTCTCTCTCTCTCTCTCTCTCTCTCTCTCTCTCTCTCTTGCTCTCATTCTCTCCCTCTCTCCCTCTCTCTCGCTCGTTCACACTGGCGGTTATTCTTGCTATCTTTATCTCTCTCTTCCTCTTTTTCTCCCGTAACATTTTTACATAAAGAACTGGTTCATAATGCAAATTGAATAAATAAATATTTTTTTCTTCTTACTTGAGGAAACCAATTCTTTTTGGTCACTAATTTAGGCACTACCATTGCCTATGTGTACATGTGTGTGTGTGAATGTTTGTTCGTGTGTACATATCACTCGATGCATATATGTATATAATTTAATGTCTAATAAATGTATATAAAGATATAGACAGGTAGATAGATTAACAAAGAGAGAGAAAGAGAGAAATAGAGAGAGAGAGAGAGAGAGAGAGAGAGAGAGAGAGAGAGAGAGAGAGAGAGAGAGAGAGAGAGAGAGAGAGAGAGAGAGAGAGAGAGAGAGAAAGAGGGAGAAAGACAGATAGATAGATAGAGAGAGAGAGATATTCATAAAGGGAGACAAAATACGATCAAGTGCCTAAGAAAAAATATTCAAAATCATAAACGAAAATATCCAAAGAACAGTTATAGGAAAACATATATAATAAACAAAGAAAGAAGAAGTAATTTTCGCAAATTGATCAAAATAATAATAATAAATTGTTTGTCATTTCATTTTTTACATTTTAAGTGTGTAAAAAGACCTTTGATTAGAACCTAATACCACACGATAAAGATCGCTAACTATAGGTGATTTAAAGGTCAAGAGAGATTTTTCATCATCAAACCGACGTCAGATTTGGACCTTTCAGCTGAAACCCAGAAACCTTCATCCGAGCAACAATTAAAATCTTCGAAATGACGGACGGCGGCCATTTTGATTTTCTTTTTTTTTTTTTTTTCTCAGGGATTCCGCCCAAAATCTCGCGAGGGACACACTCGCTCATTTTCCTGTCCAAGCTTCATAAAAGGCAAATCCACCGGGAATCGAACCCTCGCTCTCCACGGCCACGGAACTGCTGGAAATGACCCAACTACCAAGCACATTAATCGACTCTCTCTCATCTTTACTCTTTACTCTGTTATTCCGATTTGTTTCTCCCCCTTTAATTTCGATTTTTCCGTCCGCGACTCGTATCCCTTCCAAGTATTTTGTCTCTTTAAGCTTCCTGTCCCGAAATTCTACGCGGTGTGCACTCCACCTTTCACTCGCGATCTGTCCGAAACTGTGTCCGGCATTCGTGTGTGTGAATAAGCGCCCTTGAGCATACGCATTAAGGTAATCAAAAGTCAAAACTGATTGCAACGGCGCTTTTTTTTTAAAGCCCGGAGCTTTTCATGTCTTTCAGCCCCGGGCAGTGTTGCAATCAGAGGGAGCATTTTTTGCTCCCTTTTGGGGGTTCGAACCCGCGACCACGTATCCGAAGCCGTGGTCGCGCGTTCGACCCTGGCGCCTTTACCCTCTCGTCCACCGTGGCCGAGGGGCACTGGGAAGGGGTTGGGAGGGGGATTTAAGTAACATCTTACTGCGAGAGAGGGAGAGAATGAATGAGTCAGTGAGAGAGAAAGTGTTTTTGTGTGAGTCTGTTCGTGTGCATTTGTATCTATGTGTGTGTTTGCATAAGTGTGTTCGTCTGCGTGTGTGTGTTTATGTGCGGGTGTGTTAATGTGTGCGTGTACATGTGTAAGTATATATGTCTGTGTTTCATTTAGTGTGTATGTGTGTGACATCAACTTTGAATGCAATTACAAATAAACATCACAAGAGTTATGACAATCCCTGATAACCAAATAAGACAAGAAAAACAAGCAGATAATCCATGAGTCCAAAAACAATCGGATATTCCTGTGTGTTGGGGTCGCGGCCATGTCTGGAGGAACACGATTGGGGTCGCCTGAAAAAGCTTGGGAATCACTGGACTGAATCGACTACTTGAGTTTAAGATTGATTCGCTTAAATAGATAATATTAGAATGATTATGGCTGGAATAGAATGAAAAGGAACATATATATTTAATGGGCGACCAATGACCCATTATAGTTGAATAATATTGATCTAAAGGAAATGACACACATTTTTATATGTGTATTTATAGAAAATACTAATATATTACTCAGAGAAGTCTTGATAAATAGGATTTTCAATTATTTTATACCTATCAAAACCACATAATCAGACACAAGGAATGATAATAACAGTTATAATCTTAAAAAGTGATAATGCTAATAATACTAATGATAAATAGTAATGATAACACTATTGATAATAAACGCAAGGAAAATAGTATCGACAACAAAAATAATAAAAACAATAAAAATGATTTAGTTTTATTCCATTTATTACAATTGTCATTTTTGGTGAAATGTATCTTTATCTGAAACTAAATTGCCACCTATGTGCTGGCGGTGTGGGATTCGAACGCGTGTCAGCAATATTGGTGGACGAGGAAGCTACCGCTGCGCCACAAAGAGAAACAGATAAATAGAGAGACATAAATAAAGGAAACGGAATGGAGAAAGGGATGTAAGGCGGGAGGAGGTATAAGTAAAGAGGAGGGAAGGATGAGAAAGGGAAGAGGGAGAGAGAAAAGAGAAGAGAAGAGAATAATAGGAGAAGAGAGAGTGTGTGCGGAGGATTGAGGGAGGAGAGAGAGAGAGATAAAGAGTGAAAGGAGAATAGGGCAAGAAAAAAAATAGAAAAGAGAGAGAGAGAGAGCAGGGGAGAAATACAGAATGAAAAGTAGGAGGAAATGAAAGGAAGCTAAACGTGAAAGGAAAACGATTACCATTTCATTCAGTTTTGTTTGTTTGTTTTTTGTTCTCTCTCTCTCTCTCTCTCTCTCTCTCTCTCTCTCTCTCTCTCTCTCTCTCTCTCTCTCTCTCTCTCTCTCTCTCTCTCTCCCTCCCTCTTCCCCCACTCTCTCTCTCTTCCCCCTCCCTTTCACTCCCTCCCTCCCCCCCCCCCTCTCTCTCTCTCTCTCCCTCACTCTTCCCTCACTCTCTCTCTCTTCCCCCTCCCTTTCTCTCCCTCCCTCCCTCCCTCCCTCTCTCTCTCTCTCTCTCTCTCTCTCTCTCTCTTACTATATCTCTTTCTCTTTCTCTCGCGTAACAGATTTGATAAATGACTGTGGTTTAGAATACATATCGACTTTGCAAATTAACAATCATCGTATTTGAGAAAAAATAAACGTTTTTTGTCCTTAATTCAATCATCAATTATTATCGCCAATGTGTATATGAGTATGTGGGTTTTCTCGAGTGTTATTACCACTCGAGCCGTATATGTATGTTTTAGAAATTAGTCACTAATACATACATACATACATATATATATATATATATATATATATATATATATATATATATATATATATATATATATATATGTATATATATGTGTGTGCATAGAAAGATAGATAGATAAATAGGTAGATGGATAGATAAGTAAACAAATAAGTAGATAGACTGAATGCTAGACAGACATAGATATAGATATATATAGAGAGATATATAATGATATAATGGGACTCTATATACGATCAGATTCCTAAGAAAAGACATTCCTAATCATAAAAGCAAACAACCAAAGGACAGTTACATGGATATATAAACAATAAACAATAAACAAAGAACACGACGAAGTAAGATTCGGGAATTAATCAAGAAAAGACTCCATCTCCTCTTTACCTGTTATTTTGTCACATTTCTTTTCCTTTCTTTTCACCCTTTCCATCCCTTTCAAATATTCTCCTTCTTAATCTTTCTGTCCCGAAACTCTACGCGGAATTCACTCCACGTTTCACTCACCGATCACGATCTGTCCAAACCTGTGTCCCGCAGTTGTGTGTGTAAACAAAGGCACTTAAACACACGCAGAGGGCAGTCGAAAACCAAAACTGATTGCAACGGCGCTCTTTTTTAAGCCCGGAGCTTTTCATGTGTTTCAGCCCCGGGCAGTGTTGCAATCAGAGGGAGCAGTTTTTGCTCCCTTTTGGGGGTTCGAACCCGCGACCACGTATCCGAAGCCGTGGTCGCGCGTTCGACCCTGGCGCCTTTACCCTCTCGTCCACCGTGGCCGAGGGGCACTGGGAAGGGGTTGGGAGGGGTATTTCCCTAACATTTTTCTGAGAGAGAGAGAGAGAGAGAGAGAGAGAGAGAGAGAGAGAGAGAGAGAGAGAGAGAGAGAGAGAGAGAGAGAGAGAGAGAGAGAGAGAGAGAGAGAGAGAGAGAGAATCTTTTTGAGGGAGAGTGAGTGCATAAGAGAGAGAGTGTCTGCATGAGCGTATTCGTCTGCGTGTTCGCGTGTGTGCGTGTGGGTCGCCAAGACGTGGTCAATTCTGAATTGTGAGATGTTTCAGGTATAGACATAGTCACATATTGCTATTGGCTAAATCTTTTAATTATTGTACAATAATTAAAACATAATACAAAAAAAAATAAAAAAAAAATGTTGAATTTTGATGAAACACGAACTAAAGAAATGTTATCGTAATTGTGGATTTTCTTTATCGAATTCTTTGGAAACTGAATAATATAAATATGATAAAATAGCATTATAATATAACATAAACCTATACCTTGTAGAACTGACTGGGGTTAGGACTACTTGAATTTAAGATAGAGTCTCTAAAATTGAATAAAAATGAGTAATATATTGGGTGATCACAGGTCTATTATTGAAAAATAAGTATGATTCTCTCTCTCTCTCTTATTCTTGCTCTCTCTCTCTCTCTTGCTCTCTCTCTCTCTGTCTCATTCTCTCCCCCATTCTCGCTCACTCTGTCAGTTATTCTTGCTGTCTCTCTCTTTTTCTCCCGTAACATTTTAACATAAAGAACTGGTTCACATTGAAAATTGAATAGATAAATAAAAATCATTTTCCTGGAGAAAAACAATCCTTTTTGGTCACTAATTTAGGCGTCTACTACCATTGCCTATGTGTACATGTGTATATGTGAATGTTTATTCGTGTGTACATATCACTCGATGCATACACATATATATTTGTCAATGTCTCTATTATATGTATATAAAGATATAGACAGGTAAATGGACAGAGAGAGAGCGAGAGAGAGAGAGAGAACGAGAGAGGGAGAGAGAGAGAGAGAGAGAGAGAGAGCGAGAGAGAGAGAGAGAACGAGAGAGGGAGAGAGAGAGAGAGAGAGTGATAAAGGGACTAAATACGATCAGGTGCATTAGAAAAGATATTCAAAATCATAAACGAAAATATGTAAAGAACAGTTATATGAAAACATAAATAATAAACAGAAAACGAAGTTATTTTCACAAACTGATAAAATTAATAATAATAATAATAATATATTGTTTGTAATTTGATTATATACATTTCAAATGAGTGTAAAAAGACCTTTAATTAGAACCTAATAGGATAATAGTCTCAAGGATTCCGCCCAAAATTTGGCGAGGGACACACTCGCTCATTTTCCTGTTCAAGCTTCATAAAAGGCAAATCCACCGGGAATCGAACCCTCGCTCTCCACGGCCACGGAACTGCTGGAAATGACCCAACTACCGAGCACATTAATCGACTCTCTCTCCTGTTTACCCTGTTATTCCGATTTGCTTTTTCCCCTTTTCCATCCTCTCGTATCCCTTCTAAGTATCTTTTCTTTTTAAACTTCCTGCCCCGAAAGTCTACAAAGAATACACTCCATCTTTCGCTCACGATCTGTCTAAAAAAGTGTCCCGTAGTTGTGTGTGTAAACAAAGGCACTTGAACACACGCAGAGGGCAGTCGAAAACCAAAACTGATTGCAACGGCGCCTTTTTTAAGCCCGGAGCTTTTCATGTCTTTCAGCCCCGGGCAGTGTTGCAATCAGAGGGAGCCTTTTTTGCTCCCTTTTGGGGGTTCGAACCCGCGACCACGTATCCGAAGCCGTGGTCGCGCGTTCGACCCTGGCGCCTTTACCCTCTCGTCCACCGTGGCCGAGGGGCACTGGGAAGGGGTTGGGAGGGGTATTTCCGGAACATTTTTCTGAGAGAGAGAGAGAGAGAGAGAGAGAGAGAGAGAGAGAGAGAGAGAGAGAGAGAGAGAGAGAGAGAGAGAGAGAGAGAGAGAGAGATACATCTTTTTGAGGGAGAGTGAGTGAATAAGAGAGAGAGTGTCTGCATTCGTCTGCGTGTTCGCGTGTGTGCGTGTGGGTCGCCAAGACGTGGTCAATTCTGAATTGTGAGATGTTTTAGGAATATACATAGTCACATATTGCTATTGGCTAAATTTCTCTTAATTACTGTACAATAATTAAAATATATTACAAAAAAAAACTCGAACTCGAACTAAAGAAATATCGTAATTGGGGATTTTTCTTTGTCGAATTCTTTGCATACTTACTGAATAATATGAAGATGATAAAATAGCATTATAATATAACATAAAAAAGGGTTGGGAACCACTGGGATAAAAGGATTACTTGGGTTTAAGATTAATTCGCTGAAATAATTGAATAAAACTGAGTAGATATATAATGGGTGACCACGGGCCTATTTTAGAAAAATAGTTATGATTTAAAAATGGTCGTAGCCCCTTTTCTGTTTCATTACGTTTTGCATAATCTATCTAATCTTTTGTCTTTCAAGGATAAAACTGTTAGACTGTTTGATATTTGTTTATCATCATTATCATTATTATTATCACTATTATTGTTTTGTCTTATATATAAGGATTTTTTTTTCTTCTTCTTTTTTTCGCATAAAACTTTCTATTTTCTTTTAGCAACTTAAAATCCAAGTGCAAATTGTAGATGAAAGGAAAATATGTGTGTATAACATATCTGAATTATTGATCACAGAGACACACATACATAGATTTTCTCTCTTTCTCTCTATCTCTCTCTCTCTCTCTCTCTCTCTCTCTCTCCTCTCTCTCTCTCTCTCTCCTCTCTCTCTCTCTCTCTCTCTCTCTCTTTCTCTCGCTCGCTCACTCTGTCAGTAATTCATGTTATCTTCCACTCTCTCTTTCTTTTTTTCTCGCGTAACTTTTTTATATCAATAACTGGTTTATAATGCATGTTGACAAGATAACTAAAAATAATGTTACTTGAGAAAGATAATCCTTTTTGGTCTATAATTTAGTCGTCTATTATCATTGCCTTTGTGTGCATGTGTGTTTGAATGTTTGTTCGTGTGTCCTTATCTAATGTCTAATACATGTATATGGAGATATTGATAGGTACATAGATAAATAGGTAGTAAGATAGATAGGCAGATAGACATGTAGATATGTAATGATAACGGGAGACTATATGCGATCAAGTGGCTAAGAAAAGATATTCATAATGATAAACGACAGCAACCAAAATAGTTATATAAAAACATAAGTAATAAACAAAGAACAAAGATCACGAAAAAGTAATTTTCGGAAATCAATCAATAAAATTTAAGAAATTGTGTGTACTTTTATTATCTATATTTCAAGTGAGTACAAAAAGCCATTTCATTAGAATCGAATAGGATACGAGAAAGATCATTAACTATAGGTGATTTAAAGGTCAAGATAGATTTTTTATCCTCAAACCGACGTCATATTTGGACCTTTCAGCTGAAACCCAGAAACCTTCATCCGAGCAACAACTAAAATTTTCGAAATGACGGATGGCGGCCATTTTGATTTTATTTTATTTATTTATTTATTTTTTTATCTCAGGGATTCCGCCCAAAATCTCGCGAGGGACACACTCGCTCATTTTCCTGTCCAAGCTTCATAAAAGGCAAATCCACCGGGAATCGAACCCTCGCTCTCCACGGCCACGGAACTGCTGGAAATGACCCAACTACCAAGCACATTAATCGACTCTCTCTCATCTTTCCTCTTTACTCTGTTATTCCAATTTGCTTCCCCTTTAATTTCAGTTTTTCCATCCACGACTCGTATCCCTTCCAAGTATTTTTCTCTTTAAGCTTCCTGTCCCGAAATTCTACGCGGTGTGCACTCCACCTTTCACTCACGATCTGTCTTTAAAAAAAGTGTCCCGCAATTGTGTGTAAACAAAGGCACTTAAACACACGCAGAGGGCAGTCGAAAACCAAAACTGATTGCAACGGCGCTTTTTTAAAGCCCGGAGCTTTTCATGTCTTTCAGCCCCGGGCAGTGTTGCAATCAGAGGGAGCATTTTTTGCTCCCTTTTGGGGGTTCGAACCCGCGACCACGTATCCGAACCCGTGGTCGCGCGTTCGACCCTGGCGCCTTTACCCTCTCGTCCACCGTGGCCGAGGGGCACTGGGAGGGGGTTGGGAGGGGTATTTCAGTAACATTTCTCAGAGAGAGAGAGAGAGAGAGAGAGAGAGAGAGAGAGAGAGAGAGAGAGAGAGAGAGAGAGAAAGAGCGAGAGAGAGAGAGTGAGAGAGAGATACTGATAAAGGGAGACTAAATACGATCAGGTGCCTAAGAAAATATATTCAAAATCATAAACGAAAACATCCAAAGAACAGTTATATGAAAACAAATAAACAAAGAAAACGTGATTTTCACAAATTGATCAAAATGATGATAGTAATGATAATAAATTGTTTATCGTTCTATTATCTACATTTTAGGTGTGTAAAAAGACCTTTGATTAGAACCCAATAGGATACGATAATCACTAACTATAGGTGATTTATAGGTCAAGATAGATTTTCATCATCAAACCAGCATCAGATTTGGACCTTTCAGCTGAAACCCAGAAACTTTCATCTGAGCAACACTTAAAATCTTCGAAATGACGGATGGCGGCCATTTTTATTTCCTTTTTCTTTTTTCTTTTGCTTTTATCTCACGGATTCTGCCCAAAATTTGGCGAGGGACACACTCGCTCATTTTCCTGTTCAAGCTTCATAAAAGGCAAATCCACCGGGAATCGAACCCTCGCTCTCCACGGCCACGGAACTGCTGGAAATGACCAAAATATAAGACACATTAATCGACTCTCTCTCATCTTTACTCTTCACCCTCTTATTCTGTTTTGCTTTTCTTTTCCTTTAATTTCGATTTTTCCACCTTTGACTCGTATCCCTTCTAAGTATTTTTTCTTTTTAAAATTCCTGTTCCGAAAGTCTATTCGGAATACACTCCACCTTTCACTCACGATTTCTAAAAAAAAAAGTGTCCCGCAGTTGTGTGTAAACAAAGGCACTTAAACACACGCAGAGGGCAGTCGAAAACCAAAACTGATTGCAACGGCGCCTTTTTTTAAGCCCGGAGCTTTTCATGTGTTTCAGCCCCGGGCAGTGTTGCAATCAGAGGGAGCCTTTTTTGCTCCCTTTTGGGGGTTCGAACCCGCGACCACGTATCCGAAGCCGTGGTCGCGCGTTCGACCCTGGCGCCTTTACCCTCTCGTCCACCGTGGCCGAGGGGCACTGGGAGGGGGTTGGGAGGGGGATTTCCCTACCATATTTCTGAGAGAGAGAGAGAGAGAGAGAGAGAGAGAGAGAGAGAGAGAGAGAGAGAGAGAGAGAGAGAGAGAGAGAGAGAGAGAGAGAGAGATGAGAGAGAGTGAGTGCATAAGAGAGAGAGTGTCTGCATGAGCGTATTCGTCTGCGTGTTCGCGTGTGTGCGTGTGGGTCGCCAAGACGTGGTCAATTCTGAATTGTGAGATGTTTTAGGAATATACATAGTCACATATTGCTATTGGCTAAATTTCTCTTAATTGCTGTACAATAATTAAAATATAATACGAAAAAAAAGAAAAAAACTGCTGAATTTTGATAAAACTCGAACTAAAGAAATATCATCGTAATTGTGGATTTTTCTTTATCGAATTGTTTGCATACTTACTGAATAATATAAATATGATAAAATATCATTATAATATAACATAAGCCTATACCTTGTAGAACAGACGGGCCACGGTCATGTCTGGAGGAGCATGACTGGGGTCGAGGTCATGTCTGGAGGAGCATGACTGGGGTCGGGGTCATGTCTGGAGGAGCATGACTGGGGTCGGGGTCATGTCTGGAGGAGCATGACTGGGGTCGGGGTCATGTCTGGAGGAGCATGACTGGGGTCGGGGTCATGTCTGGAGGAGCATGACTGGGGTCGCGGTCATGTCTGGAGGAGCATGACTGGGGTCGGGGTCATGTCTGGAGGAGCATGACTGGGGTCGCCTGAAAAAGGGTTGGGAACCACTGGGATAAATGGACTACTTGAGTTTAAGATTAATTCGCTGAAATAATTGAATGAAAATAATTAGATATATAATGGGTGATCACAGGCCTATTATAGAAAAATAATTATGATTCTCTCTATCTCTCTCTTTCTTGCTCTCTCTCTCTTTCTCTCTCTCTCTCTCTCTCTCTCTCTCTCTCTCTCTCTCTGTCTCTCTCTCTCTCCCTCTCTCTCTCTCATTGTCTCCCGTCTCTCGCTCGCTCACTCTGTCAGCTATTCTTGCTATCTTTCTCTCTCTTTTTTCTCCCGTAACGTTTTTACATAAAGAACTTTTTCGTAATGCAAACAATAGATAAATGAAAATTTTCTTACTTGATAAAATTCTTTTTGGTCATTGATTTAGGCATCTACTACCATTGCCTATGTGTACATGTGTGTGTGTGTGAATGTTTATTCGTGTGTACATATCACTCGATGCATATATGTATATATTTTTTAATGTCTCTAATATATGTATATAAAGATATAGACAGGTAGAGAGATAGACAGAGAGAGAGAGAGAGCGAGAGAGAGCGAGAGAGAGAGAGAGAGAGAGAGAGAGAGAGAGAGATAGACAGAGAGAGAGAGAGAGCGAGAGAGAGCGAGAGAGAGAGAGAGAGAGAGATACTGATAAAGGGAGACTAAATACGATCAGGTGCCTAAGAAAAGATATTCAGAATCATAAACGAAAACATCCAAAGAACAGTTATATGAAAACAAATAATAAACAAAGAAAACGAAGTGATTTTCGCAAATTGATCAAAATGATAATAATAACAATAATAATAAATTGTTTATAATTCTACTATCTACATTTTGTGTGTAAAAAAGACCTTTGATCAGAACCCAATAGGATACGATAAAGATCACTAACTATAGGTGATTTACAGGTCAAGATAGATTTTCATCATCAAACCAACATCATATTTGGACCTTTAAGCTGAAACCCAGAAACCTTCATCTGAGCAACACTTAAAATCTTCGAAATGACGGACGGTGGCCATTTTGATTTCCTTTTTCTTTTTTCTTTTGCTTTTATCTCACGGATTCCGCCCAAAATCTCGCGAGGGACACACTCGCTCATTTTCCTGTCCAAGCTTCATAAAAGGCAAATCCACCGGGAATCGAACCCTCGCTCTCCACGGCCACGGAACTGCTGGAAATGACCTAATTATCAAGCACATTAATCGATTCCCTCTCCTATTTACCCTGTTATTCCGTTTTTATTTTATTTTCCTTTAATTTCGACTTTTCCATCCTCAACTTGTATCCCGTCCAAGTATTTTTTTCTTTTTAAACTTCCTGCCCCGAAAGTCTACGCGGATTACACTCCATATTTAATTCACTCGTCACGATCTGTCTAAAAAAGTGTCCCGCAGTTGTCTGTGTAAACAAAGGCACTTAAACACACGCAGAGGGCAGTCGAAAACCAAAACTGATTGCAACGGCGCTCTTTTTTAGGCCCGGAGCTTTTCATGTCTTTCAGCCTCGGGCAGTGTTGCAATCAGAGGGAGCATTTTTTGCTCCCTTTTGGGGGTTCGAACCCGCGACCACGTATCCGAAGCCGTGGTCGCGCGTTCGACCCTGGCGCCTTTACCCTCTCGTCCACCGTGGCCGAGGGGCACTGGGAAGGGGCTGGGAGGGGTATTTCCGTAACATCTTTTGGGAGAGGGAGAGAGAAACAGAGAGAAACAGAGAGGAGAGACAGAGAGAGAGAGAGAGAGAGAGAGAGAGAGAGAGAGAGAGAGAGAATCTTTTTGAGGGAGAGTGAGTGCATAAGAGAGTGTCTGCATGAGCGTATTCGTCTGCGTGTTCGCGTGTGTGCGTGTGGGTCGCCAAGACCTGGTCAATTCTGAATTGTGAGATGTTTTAGGTATATACATAGTCAGATATTGCTATTGGCTAAATTTCTCTTAATTACTGTGCAATAATAATAATAATAAAAAAAAGAAAATGTTGAATTTTGATGAAACGAACTAAAGAAATGTTATCGTAATTGTGGATTTTTCTTCATCGAATTATTTGCAGACTGACTGAATATTATAAATACGATAAAATATCATTATAATATAACATAAGCCTATAGCTTGTAGAACAGACGGGCCACTCTCTCTCTCTCTCTCTCTCTCTCTGTCTCTGTCTCTGTCTCTCTCTTTCCCTCTCTCCTTCTCACCTTCTCTCTCTCTCTCTCTCTCCTTCCCTCCCTCTCTCTCTCTCTCTTTCTCTCTCTCCTTCTCTCCCCTCTCTCGCTCGCTCACTCTGTCATTTATTCTTGCTATCTGTCTCTCTCTTTTTCTCCCGTAACCTTTTTACATAAAGAACTGGTTCATGATGTAAATTGAATAGATAAATAATTTTTTTCTTACTTGAGAAAACCAATTCTTTTTGGTCACTAATTTAGGCGTCTACTACCATTGCCTATGTGTACATGTGTGTGTGTGTGAATGTTTATTCGTGTGTGCATATCACTCGATACATATATGTATATATATTTTAATGTCTCTAATATATGTATATAAAGATATAGACAGGTAGAGAGAGAGAGAGAAAGAGAGGGGTAGGGAAGAGAGAGAGAGAGAGAGAGAGAGAAAGAGAGGGGTAGGGAAGAGAGAGAGAGAGCGAGAGAGAGAGAGAGAGAGATTGATAAAGGGAGACTAAATACGATCAGGTGCCTAAGAAAAGATATTCAAAATCATAAACGAAAACATCCAAAGAACAGTTATATGAAAACATAAATGATAAACAAAGAAAACGAAGAAGTAATTTTCACAAATTGATAAAATTAATCATAATAATAATAATAACAATAATAATAATAAATTGTTCGTAATTTTATTATATACATATTAAGTGAGTATAAAAAGACCTTTGATTAGAATCTAATACCATACGATAAAGATCACTAACTATAGGTGATTTAAAGGTCAAGAGAGATTTTTTATCCTCAAACCGACGTCAGATTTGGACCTTTCAGCTGAAACCCAGAAACCTTCATCCGAGCAACAATTGAAATCTTCGAAATGACGGACGGCGGCCATTTTGATTTTCTTTTTCTTGTTCTTTTTTTATCTCACGGATTCCGCCCAAAATTTCGCGAGGGACACACTCGCTCATTTTCCTGTCCAAGCTTCATAAAAGGCAAATCCACCGGGAATCGAACCCTCGCTCTCCACGGCCACGGAACTGCTGGAAATGACCCAACTACCAAGCACATTAATCGACTCTCTCTCATCTTTACTCTTTACTCTGTTATTCCGATTTGCTTCTCCCCCTTTAATTTCGATTTTTCCGTCCGCGACTCGTATCCCTTCCAAGTATTTTTCTCTTTAAGCTTCCTGTCCCGAAATTCTACGCGGAATACACCCCACCTTTCACTCACGATCTGTCCAAAACAGTCCCGCAGTTGTATGTACAAATTAGTGCAAATGAACGCACGCATTAAGCTAATTAAAAGTCAAAACTGATTGCAACGGCGCTCTTTTTTTAAGCCCGGAGCTTTTCATGTCTTTCAGCCCCGGGCAGTGTTGCAATCAGAGGGAGCAATTTTTGCTCCCTTTTGGGGGTTCGAACCCGCGACCACGTATCCGAAGCCGTGGTCGCGCGTTCGACCCTGGCGCCTTTACCCTCTCGTCCACCGTGGCCGAGGGGCACTGGGAAGGGGTTGGGAGGGGTATTTACTGAACATCTTATTGCGAGAAAGTGTATTGGTGAATGAGTGATTGAGAGAGAGTGTCGTGTGATTTTGTGTGTGTTTGCATAAGCGTGTCCGTCGAGGTGTGTTTGTGTGTTTATGTGCGAGCTTGTTAATGTGTGCGTGTACATGTGTATGTATATGTCTTTCAGTATTTGTGTATGTGTGACAGCAACTTTGAATGCAGGTACAAATATACAGCAGAAGAATTATGACAATCCTTGATAAACAAAAAAGAGAAAAACAAGCAGATAATCTTTGAGTTCTGAAACAATTGGATATTCCTGTGTGTTGGGGTCGCGGCCATGTCTGGAGGAACATGGTTGGGGTCGCCTGAAAAAGGTTGGGAACCTCTGGGCTAAACAGACTACTTGAGTTTAAGATTAATTCGCTAAAACAAATTATATTAATATACCTAAATTAATAGATGGATAGACTTATAATGGGTGACCACTGAGCCATTATAGAAAGATAATTATGATTTCAGGTAGGTCGTAGCCCCTTTTCTGTTCCAACCAGACATTGCATTTCATATAATTTACCTGATCTTTCGTCTCTGTATGTGTGTGTGTTGGAAAGGAAATGCCACACACTTTTTATGTGTATGTGTAGATATAATTTTCAATAATTTTGTAATTAGCAGGTTGCTATGAACATTACATAATCGGACACAGAGAATGATAGGAATATTTATGATTTCAAGAAGTGATGATACTAATAACAAAGAGTAATAATAATAATAACAATAATAAGGAAAATAAAATTG
>NC_091589.1:11723607-11726107 GCF_042767895.1 Penaeus vannamei
ATATTTCTCTTGTTTATTTTCTTATTTTCTATTAGCTTCTCTCTCATTCTATCATTCGTATGGAAGCAGGTTATCATGGTGTCTTTAATTCCATATTCTATTTTTTCTCTTTATTTAGATTACATTAAATCTCATCTTTATCATTTCTCTTATCATTATCTTTACCAGCATTATGAATTGCCTCTTTCGTTATGTCATATCCTTGATTCTATTTACTATTTTATTTTCATTCCCTCGTCTCTCTAAATGGCTTGTTTTTCTACTTATCTCATTTCCTTTTTCTTTTCCTTTTTCTTTTTTATTCTCTCTCTTTCTTTACACGACTTTCTCTATATTACGTTATCTCTTTATGAAATGTTTTCTTTCTCTTTCTTTTTAGTTTAATAAATATTTTTTCTTGTTCCTACTTATTTCTTAATCAACTATCTCTTTTTTCTCTTCTCTCTTTCTCCCCGTCTCTCCCTTTTTCTCTCTCTCTCTCTTTCTCTCTCTCTCTTACCCCCCTCCACCCCCCCTCTCTCTCTCTTTCTCTCCCTCTCACTCTCTCTCTTTCTCTTTTCCCCTCCCCCTCTCTCTCTCTCTGAACATTCATCTTTTAACATTATCATATTGATAATTTTTTTAACAATGTTTTTTTTTTTTTTTTTTACATTTTGAACATTTATTATTTTGAAAGTGTTATATTTCTCTCTCTCTCTCTCTCTCTCTCTCTCTCTCTCTCTCTCTATCTCTCTCTCTCTCTCTCTCTCTCTCTATATATATATATATATATATATATATATATATACATATACATATATATATATATATATATATATATATATATATATATATATATATATATATATATATATACATATACATATATATATATATAATATATATATATATATATATATATATATATATATATATCCGGCTACCATACAAATCACCCTTAAGATAAAAAAAAAAAAAAATCTTAATGGGAGATCTGTTGCATTTTCCTTCAAACTCATTTTCACTTTTATTTATTTTTTCCTCCATACCAACCCCGTCAGCAATGCACTAATGACGAAAAGCATTAGATTAATTAACAAAAAGCGGCCAAGAGAGAGATTTTGTTTTCATGATTGTTCTATAATTATCCCCCCCCCCCGTTCACTCATTACCTCCCCCCTCTCCTTCTCTTCCTGTTTCTCTCTTCCTTCTTTCTCTCTTCATTTGTCTTTTTGTCTTTCTTTTTTCATCTCTATTTCGTTTCTCTGTTTGCTTGTTTGTCTTTTTTTCTTTCGGTTTGTTATCTGTCTGTCTGTCTCTCTTTCTGCCTGTCTATCTCTCTCTCTTTCTCTCTGTCTCTCCTTTTCTGTTTATCTGTTTGTGTCTCTCTGTCTCCACCTCTCTCTCTTTCTCTTTCTTTCTCTTTCTCTCTCTCTTTTTCTCTCTCTCCTTCCTTCCCTCCCTCTCTCTCTCTCTTTCTTTTTTTATCTCTCTCGCTCTCTCTCTCTCTCTCTGTACCTTTTTTTTTTTTTTTTTTTATCTCTCTCGCTGTCTCTCTCTTTCTCTTTTTTTTTCTCTCTCTCTCTTTCTCGCCTTGATTTGAAGTGTTTTTTTCTTCGGTTTTCGCTCTCCTTCCTCCATCTCTTTAAAAATGACTTGTCTTTAAATTTTCTTTTCTCGTTCATTTTTTTTTCTTTTCATCTTATCTCGTATTGTTTTTTTCTCGAAAATTCTTCTCTTTCTCCTCTTTCAGTTCCTCATTTTCCTTCCTTTCTTTCTTTTCTCTCTCCTTTCATTATCCTTCTTTCTCTCTTCTTTATCTTTTTTTTCTTTTTTTTTCCTCTGGTTCTAGCATTCTTATGGAAGCAGGTTTTCATTATCTTTTTAATTTTCCATTTTATTTCATTTTCGTTTCGATTTCCCTTCACTCTTAAGAAAAGTCCTTATAAATCATCATCTTATTCTTATTCTCTTGTTTTTATTCTTAGAAAATGTAATTATTACTTTTATCTTTATTGTTATTACCATCACCATTATTATTATCATTATTATTTTATCATTTTATCTTTTTTTCTCTCTCTCCATCTCTTTCTTGTTAACTCTCTCCGTATTACATTATCTATCTAAGAAATGCTTTCTTTATACTTCCTTTTAGCTTATTATTTCCTTTTTTTTCTTTTCTCGACTTATTTCTCAGTCAATCATCTCTGTCTCTCTCTCTCCACCTTCCCTCTCTCTCTCTCTCTCCCTCCCTCCCTCTCTCTCTCTCTCTCTCTCCCTCCCTCCCCCCCTCTCTCTCTCTCTCTGCGTCTCTCTCTCTCTCTCTCCTTCCGTTACCCATTATATATATTTCCCTCTTTTCTCTCCTCATATTCCAAGTCCAAATACATCAGATGGATCCCTTTTCTTATCACCAGAAACTTTTGTTAAAGTTATCTATATCTTATCATGAAACATGCATATTTTATGAGACATAAACGTACTTATTTCAAGTATGGATCTTTCTCGCTATTCTTAAGAT
>NC_091589.1:11744207-11749207 GCF_042767895.1 Penaeus vannamei
GAGAGAGAGAGAGAGAGAGAGAGAGAGAGAGAGAGAGAGAGATAAAGGGAGACTAAATACGATCAGGTGCCTAAGAAAAGATATTCAAAATCATAAACGAAAACATCCAAAGAACAGTTATATGAAAACATAAATAATAAACAGAAAACGAAGAAGTAATTTTCGCAAATTGATAAAATTAATAAAAATAATAATAACAATAAATTTTGTAATTTTATTATCTACATTTTAAGTGAGTGTAAAAAGACCTTTGATTAGAACCTAATAGGATATGATAAAAGTCATTAACTATTGATGATTTAAAGGTCAAGAGAGATTTTTTATCCTCAAACCGACGTCAGATTTGGACCTTTCAGCTGAAACCCAGAAACCTTCATCCGAGCAACAATTGCAATATTCAAAATGGCGGACGGCGGCCATTTTGATTTTCTTTTTCTTTTTTTATCTCACGGATTCGGCCCAAAATTTCGCAAGAGACACACTCGCTCATTTCCTGTTCAAGCTTCATAAAAGGCAAATCCACCGGGAATCGAACCCTCGCTCTCCACGGCCACGGAACTGCTGGAAATGACCTCATTATCAAGCACATTAATCGATTCCCTCTCCTATTTACCCTGTTATTCCGTTTTGATTTTCTTTTCCTTTAATTTCGCCTTTTCCATCCTCAACTTGTATCCCGTCCAAGTATTTTTTTTTTCTTTTTCAAACTTCCTGCCCCGAAAGTCTACGCGGATTACACTCCACATTTAATTCACTCGTCACGATCTGTCTAAAAAAGTGTCCCGCAGTTGTGTGTGTAAACAAAGGCACTTGAACACACGCAGAGGGCAGTCGAAAACCAAAACTGATTGCAACGGCGCTTTTTTTTAAGCCCGGAGCTTTTCATGTCTTTCAGCCCCGGGCAGTGTTGCAATCAGAGGGAGCCTTTTTTGCTCCCTTTTGGGGGTTCGAACCCGCGACCACGTATCCGAAGCCGTGGTCGCGCGTTCGACCCTGGCGCCTTTACCCTCTCGTCCACCGTGGCCGAGGGGCACTGGGAAGGGGTTGGGAGGGGTATTTAAGTAACATCTTATTGCGAGAGAGTGAGTGGATAAATGACTGATTGAGAGAGAGACTGTGTTTTTGTGTGAGTCTGTTCGTGTGCGTTTGCATCTATGTATGTGTTTGCATAAGTGTTCGTCTGTGTGCGTTTGTTTATGTGCGGGTGTCTTGATGTGTGCGTGTTCATGTGTATGTTTATGAGTCTGTGTTTCAGTTTTTGTATATGTGTTTTTGTATATTTTGAATACAGGTACAAATAAACAAAAGAGTTATGGCAATCCCCGATAACCAAATAAGACAGGAAAAACAAGCAGATAATCCATGAGTTCTGAAACAATCGGATATTCCTGTGTGTTGGGGTCGCGGCCATGTCTGGAGGAACATGGTTGGGGTCGCCTGAAAAAGGTTGGGAACCTCTGGGCTAAACAGACTACTTGAGTTTAAGATTAATTCGCTAAAACAAATTATATTAATATACCTAAATCAATAGATACATAGACATATAATGAGTGACCACTGAGCCATTATAGAAAAATAGTTATGATTTCAGGTAGGTCGTAGCCCCTTTTCTGTTCCAACCAGACATTGCATTTCATATAATTTACCTGATCTTTCGTCTCTGTATGTGTGTGTGTTGGAAAGGAAATGCCACACACTTTTTATGTGTATTTACAGAAAATACTAATATATTACTGAGAGGTCATGATAGATATAATTTTCAATAATTTTGTAATTAACAGGTTGCTATGAAAACTACGTAATCGGACACAGAGAATGATAGGAATATTTATGATTTCAAGAAGTGATGATACTAATAACAAATAGTAATAATAATAACAACAATAATAAGGGAAACAATCTTGATAATAAAAATAACAATTAAATTTTATTCCATTTGTCAAAATGCTTATTCTTGGTGTGACGTGTCTTTATTTGTTCCTAAATCGCCCCCTGAGTGCAGGCGGTGCGGGGTTCGAACGCGGGTCGGCGAGATTGCTAGACGAGATCGCTACCGCTGCACCACACAGACGGACAGGTGAATAGAGAGATACAAAGAAAGGAAAGGAAGGAGTGGAGAAAGGGACATAAGGGGGTAGGGGTATAAGTAAAGAAGAAGGAAGGATGAGAAAAGGAAGAGAGAGAGAGAGAGAAGGGAAGAGAAGAATAGGAAAAGAATGAGTGTATGAAGAATTGAGGGAGGAGTGAGAGAGTGAAACTGAGAGGAGATTTGGAGAAGAGAAAGATAAAGTTGTGTGTGTGAAGGGTGTGTGTGAATAATTGAGGGAGGAGAGAGAAGGAGAGAGAGAGGAGAATAGAGGAAGAGAAAGATAGCGTTGTAGGGTACGGCCCTCCCTCTCCAAAATATGTATATGCATTTTCATAAGCATGTCCGTTAGTGTGTGAGTATGCGTATGTATGTGTTAGTTTTTGTGTGTGTATTTGTGTCTGTGGGTGTACATATATGTGCTAATGTGTGCGTGTACATGTGCATGTATATGTGAGTGTCTCTTTTTAAAGTTTGTATTCATGTGTGCCATTGACTTAAAATCCAAGTGCAAATTATAGAAGGAATGAAAATATTCTGCGTGTGTGTAAAACATGTCTTGGTTTATGATCACACTGCTTAGAGAGAGGCCTACAAATAGAAACCTCTCTCTCTCTCTCTCTCTCTCTCTCTGTTTCTCCCTCTCTCTCTGTTTCTCTCTCTCTCTCTCTCTCTCTCTCTCTCTCTCTTGTACTCATTCTCTCCCTCTCTTTTTCTCTCTCGCTCGTTCACACTTTCTCTCTATCTTCCTCTTTTTCTCCCATAACATTTTTTTACATAAAGAAATGGTTCATGATGCAAATCGAATAGATAAATAAAAGTTATCTAGAAAAAACAATTATTTTTGGTCATTAATTTAGGCGTCTACTACCACTGCCTATGTGTACATGTGTGTGTGTGAATGTTTATTCGTGTGTGCATATCACTCGATGCATATATATATATATATATATATATATATATATATATATATATATATATATATATATATATATATATATATATATATATATATATATATATATACATATATGTATATATATATATATATATATATATTTATATATATATATATGTATATATATATATTTATATATATATATATATATATATATATATATATATATATATATATATATATATTAATGTATCTAATATATGTATATAAAGATATACACAGGCAGATAGACTGAGAGAGAGAGAAAGAGAGATGAAGAGAGACAGAGAGAGAGAGAGAGACAGAGCGAGAGAGAGAAAGAGAGAGAGAGCGAGCGAGAGAGAGAGAGAAAGAAGGAGAAAGAGAGAGCGAGAGAGAGAGAGCGAGAGAGCAGAGAGAGAGAGAGAGAGAGAGAGAGAGAGAGAGAGAGAATGAGTGAGTGAGTGAGAGAGAGAGAGAGAGACAGAGCGAGAGAGAGAAAGAGAGAGAGAGAGCGAGAGAGAGAGAGAGAAAGAAGGAGAAAGAGAGAGAGCGAGAGAGAGAGAGCGAGAAAGCGAGAGAGATACTGATAAAGGGAGACTAAATACGATCAGATGCCTAAGAAAAGATATTCAAAATCATAAAAAAAACATCCAAAGAACAGTTATATGAAAACATGAATAATAAACAAAGAAAACGAAGAAGTAATTTTCGCAAATTGATAAAATTAATAATAATAATAATAATAGTAATAATAAATTGTTTGTAGCTTTATTATCTGCATTTTAATTGAGTGTAAAAAGACCTTTGACTAGAACCTAATAGGATATTATAAGACATTCATAATCGTAAACGATAGCAACCAAAAACAGTTATATAAAAAGATAAATAATAAACAAAGAACAAAAAACACGAAAAAGTAATTTTCGGAAATCAATCAACAAAACTAAGAAATTGTTTGCAATTTTATCCTTTATATTTCAAGCGAGTACAAAAAGCCATTTCATGAGAATCGAATAGGATACGATAAAGATCACTAACTATAGGTGATTTAAAGGTCAAGAGAGATATTTTATCCTCAAACCGACGTCAAATTTGAACCTTTCAGCTGAAACCCAAAAACCTTCATCCGAGCAACACTTGAAATCTTCGAAATGACGGATGGCGGCCATTTTGATTTTCTTTTTTTCTTTTTTATCTCAGGGATTCCTTCCAAAATTTCGCGAGGGACACACTCGCTCATTTTCCTGTCCAAGATTCATAAAAGGCAAATCCACCGGGAATCGAACCCTCGCTCTCCACGGCCACGGAACTGCTGGAAATGACCTCATTATCAAGCACATTAATCGATTCCCTCTCCTATTTACCCTGTTATTCCGTTTTGATTTTTTTTCCCTTTAATTTCGCCTTTTCCATCCTCAACTTGTATCCCGTCCAAGTATTTTTTTTTTTTTCTTTTTAAACTTCCTGCCCCGAAAGTCTACGCGGATTACACTCCATATTTAATTCACTCGTCACGATCTGTCGAAAAAAGTGTCCCGCAGTTGTGTGTGTAAACAAAGGCACTTGAACACACGCAGAGGGCAGTCGAAAACCAAAACTGATTGCAACGGCGCTCTTTTTTAAGCCCGGAGCTTTTCATGTCTTTCAGCCCCGGGCAATGTTGCAATCAGAGGGAGCCTTTTTTGCTCCCTTTTGGGGGTTCGAACCCGCGACCACGTATCCGAAGCCGTATCGCGCGTTCGACCCTGGCGCCTTTTACCCTCTCGTCCACCGTGGCCGAGGGGCACCAGGGAAGGGTTGGGAGGGGTATTTCCGGAACATTTTTCTGCGAGAGAGAGAGAAAGAGAGAGAGAGAGAGAGAGAGAGAGAGAGAGAGAGAGAGAGAGAGAGAGAGAGAGAGAGAGAGAGAGAGAGAGAGAGAGAGAGATCTTTCTGAGGGAGAGTGAGTGCATAAGAGAGAAAGTGTGTATGAGCGTATTCGTCTGCCTGTGGATC
>NC_091589.1:11756707-11761707 GCF_042767895.1 Penaeus vannamei
CGACCACGTATCCGAAGCCGTGGTCGCGCGTTCGACCCTGGCGCCTTTACCCTCTCGTCCACCGTGGCCGAGGGGCACTGGGAAGGGGCTGGGAGGGGCATTTCCGGAACATCCTATTGCGAGAGACTGAGTGAATGAGTGACTGATTGAGAGAGAGACTGTGTTTTTGTGTGTCTGTTCGTGTGTGTTTGAATCTATGTATGTGTCTGCATAAGTGTGTTCGTCTGTGTGCGTTTGTTTATGTGCGGGTGTCTTGATGTGTGCGTGTACATGTGTATGTTTATGTGTCTGTTTTTCAGTTTTTGTGTATGTGTTCGATGACAATTTTGAATTCAGGTACAAATAAACATAAGAGTTATGGCAATCCCCGATAACTAAATAAGACAAGAAAAACAAGCAGATAATCCATGAGTTCTGAAACAATTGGATATTCCTGTGTGTTGGGGTCGCGGCCTTGTCTGGAGGAACATGGTTGGGGTCGCCTGAAAAAGATTGGGAACCTCTGGGCTAAACGGACTACTTGAGTTTAAGATTGATTCGCTAAAACAAACGATAATAATATATCAAAATTAATAGATGGATAGACATACTTGGTGACCACTGACGAATTATAGAAAAATAGTTACGATTTCAGATAGGTCGTAGCCCCTTTTCTGTTCCAACCAGACATTGCATTTCATATAATTTACCTGATCTTTCGTCTCTGTGTGTGTGTGTGTTGGAAAGGAAATGGCACGCACTTTTTATGTGTATTTACAAAAAAAAAAAAAAAAAATACTACTCAGACGTCATGATAGATGTATTTTTTAAGAATTTTGTAATTAACAGGTTGCTTTGAAAACTACATAATCGGACACAGAGAATGATAGGAATATTTATGATTTCAAGAAGTGATGATACTAATAACAAATAGTAATAATGATAATAACAATAATAAGGAAAATGAAATTGATAATAATAATAATAACAATTTAATTTTATTCCATTTGTCAAAATGCTTATTCTTGGTGTGACGTGTCTGTCTATTTGTTCCTAAATCGCCCCCTGAGTGCAGGCGGTGCGGGGTTCGAACGCGGGTCGGCGAGATTGCTAGACGAGATCGCTACCGCTGCACCACACAGACGGACAGGTGAATAGAGAGATACAAAGAAAGGAAAGGAAGGAGTGGAGAAAGGGACATAAGGGGGTAGGGGTATAAGTAAAGAAGAAGGAAGGATGAGAAAAGGAAGAGAGAGAGAGAGAAAAGAGAAGGGAAGTGAAGAATAAGAAAAGAATTAGTGTATGAAGAACTGAGAGAGGAGAGAGAGAGTGAGACTGAGAGGAAATTTGGAGAAGAGAAAGATAGAAAAAAAAGTGTGACGGATTACAGGAGGAGACGGAGAGAGAGAGAGAAAGGAGAATATAGGAAGAGTAAGAGAAAGTTGTAGGGTACGGCCCTCCCTCTCCCAAATATGTGTGTATGTATTTTCATAAGCATGTCCGTTAGTGTGTGAGTATGCGTACGTATGTGTCTGTTTTTGTGTGTGTATTTGTTTGTGTCTGTGGATGTACATATATGTGCTAAAGTGTGCGTTTACATGTGTATGTATATGTGAGTGTCTCTTTTTTAAGTTTGTATTCATGTGTGCCATTAACTTAAAATCCAAGTGCAAATTATAGAAGGAATGAAAATATTCCGCGTGTGTGTAAAACATGTCTTGGTTTTTGATCACAGTGCTTAGAGGGAGGCCCATAGATAGAAACTTTTTTTCTCTCTCTATTCTACTCTCTCTCTCTCTCTCTCTCTCTCTCTCTCTCTCTCTCTCTCTCTCTCTCTCTCTCTCTCTCTCTCTCTCTCTCTCTCTCTCTCTCTCTCTTTTCCTCTCCCTCTTGCTCTCATTCTCTCCCTCTCTCCCTCTTTCTCGCTCGTTCAGACTGTCGGTTATTCTTGCTATCTTTCTCTCTTCCTCTTTTTCTCCCGTAACATTTTTATATAAAGAACTGGTTCATGATGTAAATTGAATAGATAAATACAATTTTTCTTATTTGAGAAAACCAATTCTTTTTGGTCACTAATTTAGGCGTCTAATACCATTGCCTATGTGTACATGAGTGTGTGTGAATGTTTATTCGAGAGTACATATCACTTGATGCATTTATGTATATATATTTTGATGTCTCTAATATATGCATATAAAGATATAGACAGGTAGATAGAGAGAGAGAGAAAGAAAGAGAGAGAAAGAGCGAGAGAGAGAAAGATAGAGAGATACTGATAAATGGAGACTAAATACGATCAGGTGCCTCAGAAAATATATTCAAAATCATAAACGAAAACATCCAAAGGACAGTTATAGGAAAACATAAATGATAAACAGAAATCGAAGAAGTAATTTTCGCAAATTCATAAAATTAATCATAATAATAATAACAATAATCAATTGTTTGTAATTTTATTATATACATTTTGTGTGAGTGTAAAAAGACCTTTGATTAGAACCCAATACCATAGGATAAAGATAATTAACTATAGGTGATTTAAAGGTCAAGAGAGATTTTTTTTATCCTCAAACCGATGTTAGATTTGAACCTTTCAGCTGAAATCCAGAAACCTTCATCCGAGCAACAATTGAAATCTTCGAAATGACGGACGGCGGCCATTTTGATTTTCTTTTTCTTTTTTTCTTTTTTATCAGGTATTCCGCCCAAAATTTCGCGAGGGACACACTCGCTCATTTTCCTGTTCAAGCTTCATAAAAGACAAATCGGGAATCGAACCCTCGCTCTCCACGGCCACGGAACTGCTGGAAATGACCCAACTACCAAGCACATTTTTCTCTTTAAGCTTCCTGTCCCGAAATTCTACGCGGTGTGCACTCCACCTTTCACCCACGATCTGTCTTTAAGAAAAAGTGTCCCGCAGTTGTGTGTAAACAAAGGGACTTGAACACACCCACAGGGCATTCGGAAACCAAAACTGATTGCAACGGCGCTCTTTTTCAAGCCCGGAGCTTTTCATGTCTTTCAGCCCCGGGCAGTGTTGCAATCAGAGGGAGCCTTTTTTGCTCCCTTTTGGGGGTTCGAACCCGCGACCACGTATCCGAAGCCGTGGTCGCGCGTTCGACCCTGGCGCCTTTACCCTCTCGTCCACCGTGGCCGAGGGGCACTGGGAAGGGGTGGGGAGGGGTATTTCTGGAACATTTTATTGCGAGAGACTGAGTGAATGAGTGACTGATTGAGAGACTGTGTGTTTTTTTCTGTGTGTCCTCGTGTGCGTTTGTGTGCATTTGTATTTATGTGTGCGTTTATATGAGCGTGTTCGTCTGTGTGTGTGTGTGTTTATGTGTGGATTTGTTAATGTGTGCGTGTACATGTGTATGTTTATGTGTCTGTGTTTCAGTATTTGTGTATGTGTGACAGCAACTTTGAATACAGGTACAAATATACAGCAGAAGAATTATGACAATTCTTGATAAACAAAAAAGAGAAAAACAAGCAGATAATCTTTGAGTTTTGAAACAGTCGGATATTCCTGTGTGTTGGGGTCGCGGCCATGTCTGGAGGGACATGGTTGGGGTCGCCTGAAAAAGTTTGGGAACCTCTGGGATAAAAAAAACTACTTGAGTTTAAGATTTATTCGCTATAATAAATTATATTAATATACCTGAGTTAATAGATGGATAGACTTACAATTGGTGACCACTGAGCCATTACAGAAAAATAGTTACGATTTCAGGTAGGTCGTAGCCCCTTTTCTGTTCCAACCAGACATTGCATTTCATATAATTATACTGATCTTTCCTTTCTGTATGTGTGTGTGTTGGAAAGGAAATGCCACACACTTTTTATGTGTATTTACAGAAAATACTAATATATTACTGAGAAGTCGTGATAGATATAATTTTCAACAATTTTGTAATTAACAGGTTGCTATGAAAACTACATAATCGGACACAGAGAATGATAGGAATATTTATGATTTCAAGAAGTGATGATACTAATAACAAATAATAATAATAATAATAACAATAATAAGGAAAATAAAATTGATAATAATAATAACAATTAAATTTTATTCCATTTTCTACAATGCTTATTCTTGATGTGACGAGTCTTTATTTGTTCCTAAATCGCCCCCTGAGTGCAGGCGGTGCGGGGTTCGAACGCGGGTCGGCGAGATTGCTAGACGAGATCGCTACCGCTGCACCACACAGACGGACAGGTGAATAGAGAGATACAAAGAAAGGAGAGGAAGGAGTGGAGAAAGAATGTAAGGGGGGAGGGAGTATAAATAAAAGGGAGGGAATGGTGAGAAAGGGAGGAGAATGAGAGAGAGAGAAATGAGAAGGGAAGAGAAGAATAAGAAAAGAGAGTGTTTGAAGAATTGAGGGAGGAATGAGAGAGTGAGACTGAGAGGAGAATAGGGGAAGAGAAAGATAGCGTTGTAGGGTACGGCCCTCCCTCTCCCGAATATGTGTGTATGTGTTTTCATAAGCATGTCCGTTAGTGTGTGAGTATGCGTATGTATGTGTTTGTGTGTGTGTGTATTTGTTTGTATCTGTGGGTGTACATGTATGCGTAAATGTGTGCGTTTACATCTGTATGTATATGTGACTGTCTCTTTTTAAAGTTTGTATGCGTATGTGCCATTATAGAAGGAATGAAAATATTCCGCGTGTGTAAAACATGTCTTGGTTTATGATCACAGTGCTTAGAGAGAGGACCACAAATAGAAACCTTTTTTTCTCTCTATCCTACTCTCTCTCTCTCTCTCTCTCTCTCTCTCTCTCTCTCTCTCTCTCTTGCTCTCTCTCTCTTGCTCTCATTCTCTCCCTCTCTCTCGCTCGTTCACACTGTCGGTTATTCTTGCTATCTTTTTCTCTCTTTTTCTCCCGTAACATTTTTACATAAAGAACTGGTTCATGATGTAAATTGAATAGATAAATAAAAATTTTCTTACTTGAGAAAACCAATTCTTTTTGGCCACTAATTTAGGCGTCTACTACTATTGCCTATGTGTA
>NC_091589.1:11781707-11786707 GCF_042767895.1 Penaeus vannamei
GAAATGGGATAAGGGGTAAAAAAAGAAAAGAAAATATAATTGAAACAGAGGGAAAAAGAGAAAGGACGGGTAGTAGGGAAAGAGAAGAGAAAGGGGGAGAAAGTAACACAGGTAGTGGGTGAACAAGGAAGGTACAAATAATAAAGATCAAATTCACGATCTTTAACTTATTTTCCAATCTCGTAAATCGTACACAGTATAGATATAACATACCATTTTGATCCTCCCAATCGTTATATTAAATAAGTTATGACATTTTGACACACAGGTGCTGCCATTTTTTAAAAATCAATTTATTTATTTTTGTTATTTATTTTTATTTTTATTTATTTATTTATTTGTTTATTTTTATTTTCATGTTATTTTATTTATTCATTCATTTTTATTTTTATTTTATTTATTTATTTTTTTTTTCTTTTTTTTTTCTTTTTTTTTTTTTTACAAATTTAGATCTTTCCCCCAATAACTAAATAACATAATTTTCAGTCAATAGGATGAACTGCAATTGATGTATATATGACTACGTTATATCACTACAATGAATAAGTAAATAAATGCACACCATCAAATAATTTCTAGGTCACTGCACCAGGATGTATTAATGTAAGCCAATCTTAAATAGACTTAAAACTAGAACCAATTAATAACTAATATCGAAATATATTCAGATATTGTAAATGTAATGTGATGTTTTGATTAGCAATGTTCTGTCTCTATTCGTTATAGTCTTGTCCTATATTCTTCTTTGTTCTTTTCTCCACGATTCAGTTATTAAGAAATAGATAAGATAAAGCGATATATGAGTAAGATAAAGTAATAGGTGAGTATTTATTTTGGGCATACGAACTTTTGCTGAAATTTATGAAGTCAATTGTAAAGTGATTTAGAGAATAAACTGGATTTTATTTTCACAAAGCAGGATACGAAGATTTCTAAAGCAGGAAACAGGAATTTATATTGTTATTCTCTGTCTGTTTGTCTGTCTCCTGTAATCTCTGACAAACTTTCTCTCTTTTCCTTTCTTTGTCTTCATTTCTCACTCAACTCACACTTTCTCTCTTTCTCAAAGAAATAGATAGATAGATATATAGATAATGAATATATATATATATATAGATAGATAGATAGATAGATAGATAGATAGATAGATAGAGAGAGAGAGAGAGAGAGAGAGAGAGAGAGAGAGAGAGAGAGAGAGAGAGAGAGAGAGCGATAGATAGATAGATAGACAGATAGAAAGAGAGAGAGAAAGAGAGAGAGAGAGAGAGAGAGAGAGAGAGAGAGAGAGAGAGAGAGAGAGAGAGAGAGAGAGAGAGAGAGAGAGAGAGGGGGAGAGAGAGAGAGGAGAGAGAGAGAGAGAGAGAGAGAGAGAGGGAGAGAGAGAGAGAGAGGGAGGGAGAAAGAGAGAGAGAGAGACAGAGACAGAGAGAGAGAGAGAGGGAGAGAGAGAGAGAGAGAGAGAGAGAGGAGACGGAGAGAGAGAGAGAGACAGAGACAGAGACAGAGAGACAGAGAAACAGAGAGACAGAGAGACAGAGATAGAGACAGAGACAGAGACAGAGACAGGGGAGAGGGAGAGAAGGGGAGAGGGAGAGACGGAGAGAAGGGAAGAGGGAGGGAGAGGGAGAGAGACAGAGAGATAGATAGAGATAGAGATAGAGAGAGAGAGAGAGAGAGAGAGAGAGAGAGAGAGAGAGAGAGAGAGAGAGAGAGAGAGAGAGAGAGAGAGAGAGAGAGAGAGAGAGAGAGACAGAGAGAGACAGAGACAGCCAAAAGAATAACAAACGAACACACATACAGAAGCAGAGAATAACAGACAGATGAATACACAAAGAGCATATACGACACAAGAAAAACATACAATATACATTATCTCGAGAAAAGAGAACTTCCCCGCCCACCCCGCAGTCTCAACCGCCTCGAGGTCACAGCAAGGTCAATTACAGGTCAAAGAAGCAACAGGTCAAAGCGGCTAATTGTCTCCGCAGTTCACAGCAAGCACATACTGAACTGTATGAACTTAGAATTTTATTTTATGTTTTATTACAGGTTTGTTACGGAACTGACGGACTTGTTAGAGGGTCGTTAGTAATATTGTATGGTATACTATTACTACTAATAGTATTGGTAATGATATGATGATGGTGATGGTGATGATGATAGAGGTGGTGGTGATGATGATGATAGAGGTGTTGGTGATGATGATGGTGATGGTGATGCTGATGGTGATGATGATGATGATGATAGAGGTGGTGGTGATGATGATGATGATGATGATAATAATGATGACGATGATGATAATGACCTTTCGCTTTCATTGATTTTTGGAACAACTGTCATACTGAATTCTGAACTTTATAGAACTTGTGTATTGATAAATTTAGAAGGATATACAGGTACAAATAAATCATAACTGAACATCATTTACATTGAGCATCGGCTATGCATATGATTATCTTTTTATTGCATATCATTTGCACATGAATTACATTCAGGATTATCACCATAAATTACAAGGATCAATGATGGGCGATGATATAAAATTTTGTGATATAAAATGTTCCTTTGTAACATATTGCATTTGAATAGGCCTATGTAGTTTTAAAGACTAAATAGGCCTATGCAGTTTTAAAGACTAAATAGGCCTATGCAGTTTTAAAGACTAAATAGGCCTATGCAGTTTTAAAGACTAAATAGGCCTATGCAGTTTTAAAGACTAAATAGGCCTATGCAGTTTTAAAGACTAAATAGGCCTATGCAGTTTTGAAAATCTGCCTCTTACCAATATTCAGATAATGTCAAAACGGATAGTAATAAAGAGGGGAATAGCAGTGATAATGATAAACAGAGGTGAGAAGTACATGTGTTGTTGCTTATATTGCAAATTTCACACTTTGTGATTTACAATTTTGTAAAAAAGGTGGAAAGTACATTGCTCCGGTATTTTCTCGAACGGTTTGGAAAAAATGGTGTTTGATTGATTTCAAACAATGTTTTGTATGATTTTTAGAGTTGAAGGGTGAAAATGCTGTCTGTGATAATGATAAGGGTAATTACAATGATGGGCGTAATGGCAGTAGTAGGTGCGATACTAATTATGATGATAGCAACAATGCTGATGGTATTTATAATAACTATACCGATAATGATAATAGAATTGATTATGATGATGACGGTGATGATGATCATGATGATGATGACGATGATGATGATGATGATGATGATGATGTCCTCAACAAGAGAGCGATAGTAACATTACCTCTCTCTCTCCCTCCCTCCCCCCCCCCCTCTCTCTCTCTCTCTCTCTCTCTCTCTCTCTCTCTCTCTCTCTCTCTCTCTCTCTCTCCCTTCCTATCTCTCTCTCTCTCTTTCTCTCTCTCTTCCCCTCTCTCTCTCTATTTCTTCCTCTCTCTCTCTCTGTCTCTATTTCTTCCTCTCTCTCTCTCCCTTCCTATCTCTCTCTCTCTCTCTCCCTTCCTATCTCTCTCTCTCTCCCTTCCTATCTCTCTCTCTCTCTCTCTCCTCTCTCTCCCTATCTCTCTCTCTCTCTCTCTCTCTCTCTCTAAATAGGCCTATGCAGTTTTGAAAATCTGCCTCTTACCAATATTCAGATAATGGCAAAACGGATAGTAATAAAGAGGGGAATAGCAGTGATAATGATAAAGAGAGGTGAGAAGTACATGTGTTGTTGCTTATGTTGCAAATTTCACACTTTGTGATTTACAATTTTGTAAAAAAGGTGGAAAGTACATTGTTCCGGTATTTTCTCGAACAGTTTGGAAAAAATGGTGTTTGATTGATTTCAAACAATGTTTTGTATGATTTTTAGAGTTGAAGGGTGAAAATGCTGTCTGTGATAATGATAAGGGTAATTACAATGATGGGCGTAATGACAGTAGTAAGTGCGATAGTAATTATGATGATAGCAACAACGCTGATGATATTTATAATAACTATACCGATAATGATAATAGAATTGATTATGATGATGACGGTGATGATGATCATGATGATGATGACGATGATGATGACAATGATGATGATGATGATGTCCTCAACAAGAGAGCGATAGTAATATTACCTCTCTCTCTCTCTCCCTACCCCTCTCTCTCTCTCTCCCTCCTTATCTCTCTCTCTCTCTCTCTCCCTCCCTATCTCTCTCTCTCTCTCTCTCTCTCTCTCTCTCTCTCTCTCTCTCTCTCTCTCTCTCTCTCTCTCTCTCTCTCTCTCTCTCTCTCTCTCTCTCTCCCTTCCTATCTCTCTCTCTCTCTCTCTCTCTCTCTCTCTCTCTCTCTCTCTCTCTCTCTCTCTCTCTCTCTCTCTCTCTCTCTCTCTCCTCTCTCTCTCTCTCTCTCTCTCTCTCTCTCTCTCTCTCTCTCTCTCTCTCTCTCTCTCTCTCTCTCTCTCTCTCTCTCTCTCTCTCTCTCTCTCTCTCTCTCTCTCTCTCTCTCTCTCTCTCTCTCTCTCTCTCTCTCTCTCTCTCTCTCTCTCTCTCTCTCTCTCTCTCTCTCTCTCTCTCTCTCTCTCTCTCTCTCTCTCTCTCTCTCTCTCTCTCTCTCTCTCTCTCTCTCTCTCTCTCTCTCTCTCTCTCTCTCTCTCTCTCTCTCTCTCTCTCTCTCTCTCTCCTCTCCTCTCTCTCTTCTCTCTTCTCTCTCCCTTTCTTCTTCTCTCTCCTTCCTCCCTCCTCCTCCCTCCTTCCCTCTCTCTCTCCCTTATCACACATTTATCACTTCTGTTCCTCTTATCTCCCGATCCTACAATGATAATCATAGAATGAACCTTTTAGCGTGTAGAAGTGAAGTGACCTGTACAATCATTGATGTTTATTTTTCAACGGGCAGACAGCGGAAAGGATAAGCGCCAGTAAGATATAATTGAAATGGTGATTATTTAACTGAAAATCCGCGAGAGAGAGGGAGGGGGGGAGGGGGGAGAGATAGAGGGAGAGAGGGGAGAGGGAGGGAGAGAGGGAAAGAGGATGAGGGGGAGGGAGAGGGAGA
>NC_091589.1:11791707-11794207 GCF_042767895.1 Penaeus vannamei
TCATGATCACAATTGCAATCATTATCATTACTACTTTTTGTTATTTTTTTCTCACAGATCTGTTGAAGATAATCAACTATTTCTTTTTGTAACATGTACTTAATAGCCATAACCTTTACCCGAAAAAATTGTAAAGATATAAAACCATTTTTTTTTATAGAATTCAAATGTGATATTTTGATACCATTATTGTATTATTTGTGTTGTGAATTTTTGTAATATAATCTTTTCCTGTATATGTATCCAGATGCACGCATATGTATGTATTGTAAACACTGATGTATACTATATCTTTCGTATGCACGTAACATGTACGTGTGGATATGCAAATGTATCCGCACGTACGTACATGTATGTATCCGTGCCCGCTGGTACACAACCCCATATCCTGTACGTCATCTGAATGTGTGTACATGTACTTACACACACAAGTGACGAGTCTCATCCAGGACGGATAAACAAACCGGTCCCGTTATTCAGCCGGCAGCCCATATCTATCCGGCAGCCCCTATCCAGCCAACAACCTATATCCAGCCGGTTGGTCGGTGTTGTTCAGACGACAGCTCATATCCATTCGCCAGCCCACTTCCAGCCGACAACCCACATCCATCCGGCAGCCCATATCCAGTCGGCAGCCCATATCCAAGCAGGAAACCCATATCCATCCCCGAAGCCTATATCAATCCAAAAGCCCCTATCCATCCAGCAGCCCATATCCATCCGACAACCCACATCCATCCGCCAGCCCATATCCAGTCGGCAGCCCATATCCAAGCCGGAAACCCATATCTATCCCCGAAGCCTATATCAATCCAAAAGCCCCTATCCATCCAGCAGCCCATATCCATCCGACAACCCACATCCATTCACCAGCCCACATTCAGCTGACAACCCACACCCATCCGGCAACCCATATCCAGTCGGCAACCCATATCCAGTCGGCAACCCATATCCAGTCGGCAACCCATATCCAGTCGGCAGCCCATATCCAAGCCGGAAACCCATATCCATCCGCCAGGCCATATTCATCCCGAAGCCTATATCAAGCCAACAGCCCCTATCCAATCCAGCCGGTAGCCCATATCAAGCCAACAGCCAATATCCATCCTATAATCCATATCCATCCTTAAGCCCACATCCACCCGACAACCCACTTCCAGCCGACAGCCTTACCCGGCTTGTTGGGCGTCACTCACCCGGAATCTTCGTGAATGTTTGCCGATTGTCTCCTGATTGTGTTTTATGGTATTGTCGACGCCCTGCTGTTGGTTAAGATGGAGGGGGTGGGGTGGGGAGGGGAGAGGGGGATGGGGAGGGGAGAGTGGGTGAGGAGGGGTGGGGAGGGGTGGGTGGGTGGGGAGGGGAGAGGGGGAGAGGGGGAGGGTGGGGGTGGGGAGGGGAGGGAAGAGGGGGATGGGAGGGGAGAGGGGGTGGGGCAGGGTGGGGGTGGGGAGGGAGGGATGAGGGGGATGGGAGGGGAGAGGGGGTGGGGAGAGGGGGAAAGGGTAAGGTAGAGGTGGGGAGGGTGGGGTGAGGAGGGAGAGGGGGTAGGGCAGGGTGGGGTGGGGTGGGGTGGGGGCCGGAAATGGGGTGGGAAGGGGTAGGGAGAAGGGGTGAGGAGGGGAGGGGGTAGGGATGGGAGAAGGGGATGGGGTTGATAAGGAGGGAAAGGGGATGGGGAGAGGAGAAGGGGATGGAGTGGGAGGGGGTGGGAGAGGGAGATGGGGTTGATAAAGGGGAGGAGGGGGGAAGGGGAGAGGATAAGGGAGGAAGGGTGAATATGGGTGAGGTGGAAGGGGGAGGGAGGATGGGGGGAGGAAATGGGGTGGGAGTTGGGAGGAGTAAAGGGGGGGGGGTGAGGATTGGGGGTAGTGAAGAGGGGGAGAGAAACTAGGGTAGGGAGGGGGAGGGGAGTGGGAGGAATTAGGGGAGAGGATAAGGAGGTGGGGGAGTAGAGGGGAGAGGTAGAAGAAATGGGGTGAGAAAGATGGGCGTGGCCGGAGACAGGAGAAGAAGGAGGGAGGAAGAGAGGAGAGAAGAGTAAAGGGGGGTGGGAAAGTTGGAAAAAGGAGGGAGAGGGAAGGGAGGGAGGGAAAGCAAATGAAAGAGAGGGAAGAAAGGAGAAAGGAATGGAAAGGGAAAGAAGAAAATGAAAGAGAGAGAAAAAAGAAAGAGAAAAAGGGAGACAGAAAATGAAAAAGAGGAAAGAAAGGAGAAACGAAAAGAAGGAAAAGAGGAAAATAGGAAAGAAAAAAAGAGGGAAGAAGAAAGAAAGGAATTGAAAGAAAGAGAAGAAGGGAGAGAGTAAAGAAAGGAGAGGGGAAAAGGGGGAGAAAGAAAAGAAAAAAAAGAAAGAAAGAGAAAGAAAGGAAAAAAGAAAGAAAAAAAAAGAAAGAGAAGAACGGAGAGAGTAAAGAAAGGAGAGGGGGAAAAGGGGGAGAAAAAAAAGAAAAAAAAAGAAAGAAAGAGAAAGAACGGAAAAAATAAAGAAAAAAAATAA
>NC_091589.1:11819207-11829207 GCF_042767895.1 Penaeus vannamei
TGAGAGAGAGACGGAGAGGTGGAGAGAGAGGGGAGGGAGAGAGAGAGAGACGGAAAGGGAGAGGGAGATGGAGAGGGAGGGAGAGAGAGAGAGAGAGAGAGAGAGAGAGAGAGAGAGAGAGAGAGAGAGAGAGAGAGAGAGAGAGAGAGAGAGAGAGAGAGAGAGAGAGAGAGAGAGAGAGAGAGAGAGAGAGAGATTGTGTGAGAGAGAGACGGAAAGGGAGAGGGAGAGGGAGAGAGAGAGAGAGAGAGAGAGAGAGAGAGAGAGAGAGAGAGAGAGAGAGAGAGAGAGAGAGAGAGAGAGAGAGAGAGAGAGAGAGAGAGAGAGAGAAAGAGAGAATGTGTGTGGGTGTATATAAGAGAAAGTGAATGAGAAAGGGAGGGGAAGGGAGGAAGAGAGAGTAAAGGAAATAGATAAATAGACAAAAAGCGAGCGAGGTAAAGAAAGTCAGAAAAAAAAGAGATCGACAAACCTAAACAAACAAATAAATCAGAAAAAGGAGAAAGACAAACATAGGTAAAACAAAGACCGACAATCCGACACGAACAGAGACACAAAAAACAGACAAAGACCATCCCAAACAACCCCCCAAAAGTAGCCCCGTAGCCCCGCAGCCCCAGCACAGCGCGACGACAATCGGAATATTCTAGAAGCCCTTTGAAGCTGTTGACGACGAGGCCGGACACTCGGGAGGAAGGCTTCGGGGCATACATATTCAACGCGCAAAATTTCTTACATATTTTGGCAAAGGAACTGCGAGGTTGTAGAGGTGATGGCAGGGGTGGTTGTGGTTATAGATGATGGTTGTTGTGGTTGTGGTAGGTTGTAGAGGTGATGGCAGTGGTGGTTGTGGTTATAGATGATGGTTGTGGTTGTGGTAGGTTGTAGAGGTGATGGCAGTGGTGGTTGTGGTTATAGATGATGGTTGTTGTGGTTGTGGGTGATGGTTATGGTTGTGGTACTTGCTGTGGGAGTTGTTTTTGGGATCGTTGTGGTAGTCAAATTTCTTATATATTTTGGCAAAGGAACTGCGAGGTTGTAGAGGTGATGGCAGGGGTGGTTGTGGTTATAGATGATGGTTGTGGTTGTGGTAGGTTGTAGAGGTGATGACAGTGGTGGTAGTGGTTATAGATGATGGTTGTGGTTGTGGTACTTGCTGTGCGAGTTGTTTTTGGGATCGTTGTGGTTGTTGTTGTGATAGTCATTTATGTTCTGGTATTGACTGTTGGTGTTGTGGTTGTGGTAGCTGTGGTGGTAGTTGTTTTGGGGGTCGCTGTGGTTGTTGTTTGTCTTGGTTGTTGTGATAGTGGTTGTGATAGTCGTTTATGTTCTGGTAGTTGCTGTGGTATTGACTGTTGGTGTTGTGGTTGTGGTTGTGGTAGTTGTTTTTGGGGTCGTTGCAGTTATTGTTTGTCTTGGTTGTTGTGGTAGTGGTTGTGGCAGTTGTAGTTGTTGCCTGTCCTGGTTATATTGTGGTAACGGTTGTGGTTTTGGTCGCTGTTGTAGTTGTGATAGTGCTTAGTGTTGTGGCAGTTGCTATGGTATTGACTGTTGTTGTGGTTGTGGTGGTCGTTGTGGTAATAGCTATGGTAGTTGTTGGGGTCGCTGTGGTTGTTGTTTGTCTTGGTTGTTGTGGTAGCGATTGTGGTAGTTGTGATAGTCGTTTATGTTCTGGTAGTTGCTGTGGTATTGACTGTTGGTGTTGTGGTTGTGGTGGTCGTTGTGGTAGTCGTTACTTTGGTAGGTGGTGTTTGTGGTATTGATTGTGGCCATTGTTGTTATGGTTGTAGTAGTAGTGGTTCTGGAAGTTGCTTTGGTCATTATTGCTGTGGTAGTTGCTGCTGTTGTCGTTGTGATAATTTTTCTGATCGTTATTGTTGTGGTACTCTATTCTGTGGTCACTAATGTGGTAGTCGTGTAGTTGCTCTATTGGTTGTTGTGGTAGTTCTTGTGGCAGCTGCGATAGTCGTTTTTGTGATAATTATGGCTGCGGTAGTCGCTGTTGTGACAGGGACAATCATCGTAGCAAAAGTGGTAGTTGTTATAGATAAGGTGGTTATCGTTGCAGTAATCGCTGTGGTAGACGACGATATTGGGTTGGTGTGGTCGTCGCTGTCGTGCTTGTAGCTACTATAGATGTCGTTCTTGCAGTAGAGGTAGTTGTGGTAGTTATTGTCGTTAGTGGTTAGTAGCTGTGTTATTGTACTAGTTATGATAATTATCGTTGAAGTCGTCGCTGTTATGGCGGTCGTCTTTATGGTACAAAGATCTGGCAAAAGCTGTCGAGGAGGTCGTCAGTGGTTAAATCAAGTCGTATTTTTAAATTTATTTCTAGTACTCTATAAGGTTGTTTTATTCTCGTGTTATGTCGATATGGTCGTCCCCCTGCTGGATATAACTAACTATGAGACAGCAGAGTCGTCTATTTGGTCGTTCTGCGGCAGAAAAACGACTCTTTGACACCAGTAGTCGACTGTAACACATGCTCATCTAAATGGTCGTTTCACAGAGGAGATAATCAGTCGTGAAGAAATAGTAGTCGTCTTCTGGTCGTGTATAAAGTCGTCCCACGGTTAAAAAAAAATAAAAAAAAATAAAAAATAAAACAGTGAAAAAAAGGAAAAAATATTTAAAATTAAATACTGATATTAATATCAATAAATACTCATAAACTATAAGACTAACAGCCCCTCTCTCTGAACATCAACATCCCTGGTCGTTTTGCAGCAGAGGCATCCAGTTCAAGTAGCAGAAGCGGTCGTCCTTATGACAGCGGGTCGTTCTCGTGGCGCCAAAGTTCCTCCTCAGAAAGGAACTTTAAGGAGCAAGTGAAATGGAATTAGGGGGAAGTTTAGGGGCTTCCATTAGAGCGAACAACTTGTAAATGAAAAAAACGGGGAATTAAATGAATTTCTTGGTGAATTAACTAGGAAATCGTTCCGATTCATTTCCTTCAGTGAATCAAATTGGTGAGGAATTATTACATCTTAACGATGTTTTTATCTACTCTGTCTCTGCCACGTGTGCAGATATGTGTATACCTATGTGTGTGTGTGCACACACACACACACACACACACAGACACACACACACACACACACACACACACACACAGACACACACACACACACACACACACACACACACACACACACACACACACACACACACACACACACACACATATATATATATATATATATATATATATATATATATATAGAGAGAGAGAGAGAGAGAGAGAGAGAGAGAGAGAGAGAGAGAGAGAGAGAGAGAGAGAGAGAGAGAGAGAGAGAGAGAGAACGAGAGGGTGGGGAGGGAGGAGGAAGGGAGAGGAGAGAGGGAGAGGGAGAGGGAGAGGGAGAGGGAGACGGAGGGAGAGAGAGAGAGAGAGAGAGAGAGAAAGAGAGAGAAAGAGAGAGAGAGAGAGAGAGAGAGATACAAAGCATGTTTGCTTGCGTCTCTCTAGAACCTTATTTGAATTTAGAATCCAGACCAAAAATTTTTATTTTTGGTGTTAAGGAAGAGTGAAGAAATTCTCTTATGGGAATATTGTGTACAATTTGTTTCCTTGTTATTGCTATTACTGTGTTATTTTTCCCCTATTTTCTTGTTATTGGTATTCACCGGTTAGTTTGTAGTCCCTGTGTTCATGTTATTGTTAAAGTCTCGTAATTGTTATTTTTCTTAATAGTATTTACCGTTTTTTTTTTCTTTGGGACAGGATTTGTATATAAATCCAAGGAAATCAAATTATCTGTTTTCTAACATGCAGAAAATTCCTAAATTCTTACTCATACTCAAGGATACTCATACAATGAATATACTATTCCTTTCATTCACGTGCGAAAAATCTATCCTTATTAGTACTTAGTGTCTTTTGAATCAGGATTTGTATATCAATACAAGGAGATCAAATTATCTGTATTCAAACACGCAAAAAAACTAAATTCTTACACATACTCAAGGATACTCATACACGGAAAATACTACTCCTTTCCTTCACGTGCAAAAAATCTATCCTTAATAGCACTTAGTGTCTTTAGAGTCAAGATTTGTATATTAATCCATGGAGATCAAATTCCCTGTATTCAAACACGCAAAAAACTCTACAAAATTCTACACTAAACTCAAAGCCACTGATAAACGGTAAATACTACTCCTTTCCTTCACGTGCAAAATATCTATCATTAATAGTACTTAACAGTACACGCAAAAACTCCTAAACTTACATACTCAAGGATACATACATACATACATACCACCCCTCTCCTTGGTACGACTGTCATGTACATTCACGTGCGAAAAATCTATCCTTAATAGCACTTAGTGTCTTTAGAGTCAATATTTGAATATCATTCCATGGAGATCAAAGCACCTGTATTCAAACACGCAAAAAACTCAAGGTCACTGATACAATGAATACATACTTCTTTCCTTCATGTGCGGAAAAATCTATTCTTAATATAAATTCATACACATACTCAAGGATACTCATACAGTGAACATACCACCCATACCATACCAAGGCCAGGCAGCTTTTGTTTTTATATACGTCGCACATGGATGGCGCCGCATTCGGTTGTCTCTAAAGTAAATAAAGAGAGAAGAGGAAGTGGAAGGGAGAGAAAAAATAGGGAGAAAGGAGAAGGAAAAGAGAAACGGTAGATTGGAGAAGAATAAGGGGAAGGGTGAATGAAGAAGGAAAAGAGAAAGCGTAAGTGGGAATGAAGAAGGAAGGTAAAAGAGAGAAGGGGAACGGGGAGGGAGAGGAGAAGAAGAAAGGGAAGAAGGGAGAAGGAAAGGGGAAAGAGAGAAAAGGAGAGAGAAAGGGGAAAGGGGAGATGAAAGCAACAATACGATAGTTAGATGGCAGATGTTGAATAATTAATTAACAATATCATCAAAATTCTTACTATCATCACCATCGTCCTTACACTACTTCTCTAATAAAATAATGATAATAATACTGATAATAATAATAACAAAAATATATATCAACGTTAAAAACACGGAAAATAAATTACTATCTCCCATTGAACTATTCTTTTCTCTTCTCTCTTTCCATTTCGACGCGACCAATTCAACGCCATCTATGGGCCATACGCAGAACCACAGGCCAGGGCGGAAGCGAACCGTGAGTGAACCTGTAATGTATTCGATAACGTATAACTATTTCCTAAACCATCAGCTCTTGTAATACCGTTGTCTGTTGAGAGTATTTGATTGTTTTTCCTTTGTAATTAAATTCTCGCGATTGTATTCGAGTGTAAAGATGGGAAACTGGGACTAAATATCTACAGGTGGACTTTTTTATATGCATGAACACATGTACACACAAACACATATACTCGTTTATGTAATTGACTATCCACACACACACACACACTCACAATCACACTCACACACACACACATACACACACACACACACACACACACACAGACGCGCGCGCGCACTCACGCTCACACATACATATATATATATATGTGTGTGTGTAATGTATATATATATATATATATATATATATATGTGTGTGTGTGTGTGTGTGTGTGTGTGTGTGTGTGTGTGTGTGTGTGTGTGTGTGTGTGTGTGTGTGTGTGTGTGTGTGTGTGTATCTATGTGTGTGTGTGTGTGTGTATGTATGCATATATAAATATATACATACCATACCATGGTTAAATCCTATTTTAAGGGCATCAGAATAACTTATTTGTGGTTTCACATTTACTCTCGACTCGGCCTACTGCACAAGAAGCATTTGAACAGATAACAAGCCTGAATCACAAATAAATAACATCGGCAGAGTTATTACAATAATCTATATAAAAAAGAAAATCAGTACATTACTAAATATGAACATCAGAATATGACAAACAACATCCCCTTATTGAAGAGGTTCTAGAATCCTCACAGGGCACTCCCACTTAAAGAAACAGGATCATTGACATAAAAGGAGCTGGTTGTGGGGAAGCTTCCATTTGAGTTCTACCCTTTATGGCGGCCACTTGCGGGACCCACAGCACTCTGTATCCCAAGGAGGACCGCTCACCAACGCACGCCTTGTTATGACCTGCTCTCCATGCTCATGCGTCACTCGAGAAGGATGGGAAAAAGGTGTTTGGTCTTACCGTTATGTATACATATATGTGTGTATGTGTGTGTGCATATATAAATATATATATACCACACACACACACACACACTCACACACACATACACACACATACACATACACATACACACACACACACACACACACACACACACACACACACACACACACACACACACACACACACACACACACATACACACACACACACACACACACACACACACACACACACACACACACACACACACACACACACACACACACACACACACACACATACACACACACACACACACATACACACACACACACACACATAGGAGAAGGCTAGATCAATAGCAACTCGAGGAGGTATCATGGCGTCCCACAGGGATATTTTGATGATTGTTCAATGAAGATAGAACCAATAAAATCATTATTTTCCATCCTTTTTGAGAACTGAAATCACCAAAATGATCGACCAGATTCACAAAGCATCCGTTACATTTGTGACGTCATCAGAATGTGTTTTATTTCTTTTTAATAGAATCAGACGCCATAACATCTCCTGATCTAGCCTTCCCCATATTCTTTTATTTATTTATTTATTTGTTTATTTATTTATTCATTATTATTATTATTATTATTATTATTATTATTATTATTATTATTATTATTATTATTATTATTATTATTATTATTATTATTATCATCATTATTATTATTACTATTATTATTATTATCATTATTATTATTATTATTATTATTATTATTATTATTATTATTATTATTATTATTATTATTATTATTATTATTATTATTATTATCATTGGGGAGGGGGGGCTGCAGGAGTTGACGCAGCGATGTCGCACGCAAAGGAGTATGGGTAATGGCGCGCGATTTGAATGTCTTCCCGTGGATGCTTATCAACTAAAACCAAATAAAAAAAAGAAATGGGAAAACAACGCAGTATTCTACAGTAATAATAATGATAAGAACCTTCATCACAGAAATAGGAAAACAGTATTCTACGGTAATAATAATAATAAGAAACTTTATCATATTTCTTGGAGAATGACCATATATGAGGAAAACCCCCTTTAGATTCTTACCGTTCGGGGCAACACATAATTAATTAACTTTGGCGTCTATGATGTAGGGAGACTGAGAAGGTATACCGTGGCAAAGTTGAGAGGAAAATAATCTGATTATTAAAAAAGAAAGAAAAAAAATCCCACGCGTCTTTTGGTATGAAATACTAATTGAATTTTCAAAAAGTAATTTTCTACCTTCTTTTTCTTTCTTTCTCTTTCTGTTCATTTTTCTATCTCTCTGTTTCTAATTCTATTTTTCTCTTCGTCTTTCTCTCTCTTCCTTTCTTCCACTTTTCTCTCTCTCTCTGTCTCTGTATTTTTATTTTTTATTTTTATTTCTCTCTTCTTTCTTCTTATCTCTCTACATTCCTTTTCTCCGTCACTATCCTTGTTTCACTTTCCTCTTCTTTTCCTCTCCTTTCTCCTCTTCCTTCTTTCTTCTCTCTCCTTCTCTTTAGCCTTCCATTTCTCTTCTCGTTTCTCCTTATCATTCTTTTCGTCGTACCCTTCCCTTTCTCCTTTGCTTTTCCTTATTTTTCCCTTTTGCTTTTTCTCTCTTTTCTCTTATTTTCTCCCTTTCTTTAACATCTCTCTGCCCTTCTGTTGTAATGAAAAAGAAAAAGAGAGAAAAAAAAAACAAAAAAGAAAAAAAATAAAGAAAAAAGAAAAAAGAAAAGTAAGAAAAAACAAAAATAAAGGAAAATGGAAGAAAAAAAGAAAAAGTAAGAAAAAAAAACAAAAAGAAAAAGTAAGGTAAAAAAGAAAGAAAAAAAGAAAAAGAAAAAACAAAACGAATCGAAAAGAAAACGAAAGAAAAAAAAGGAAAAGAAGATCTTTAAAAAATTGGTCACATCACATACGCTACAAGAGATTAATTAGCATTAAGAATTTTAAAGAAACCTTATTTCTTATTCTAATTTATGATCGATTCTCCCTTGCACCATGTTTTGTCGCTCCTCTGGCGGGGACTCCGAGCGGAAGCATCTGGGTGTTAACGAAGATTTTTAAATTTTTTTGCTCATTATGAAGAGGATTGGCAGGAAAAAAGTATGTGGATTGTATATTTGAGAGAGAGAGGGGGGAGGGAAGGAGGGAGGGTGGGTGGGTGGAGGGGGAAGGAGGGAGGGAGAGGGAGGGAGGGAGGAGAGAGAGATAAGGAGAAAGAGAGAGAGAAGAGAGAGAGATAAGTTCATATATATATATATATATATATATATATATATATATATATATATATATATATATATATATATATATATATATATATATATATATATATATATATATATATATATATATATATATATATATATATATATATATATATATACATATATATATATAAATCTACAAGGATTTATAGACTGGAATCGAGGCTGAGATCGTATTCATATTCACCCTTGCTTTAGCTTTGCAGACAGGCGAACATTCCATTCTGATCGAGGTAAACCAACGCACAGTAATTACACTATCCTTACTCATAGATCATAATTTCCTTTGATCCAAATAGCATTAGTACATTACCAAGCCAATCCTCTTAGTACTGATTCTGTCGCTGAATTTTCGACTTTATAGCATCACTGTTATCGAAACGGTTCATAACTGTATTGTATATAATAAAATCGATTCGTTTTTATTTTATCTTTTATTTGTTTTTATTTTATTTTTTTTTTCTTTAGTTCATTCACATATTCCATTAGTTCTCTTTCTGTTTTGAAGTCTTTGGAAGGGGAATTAGAAGGAGAGAGTGAGAGAGGAGGAACAAACACACAGAGACAGAGAGAGAGTAAGAGGACGGAAGAAAGAGAGAGAAAGAGAGAGAGAGAGAGAGAGAAAGCGAGAGAGAGAGAGAGAGAGAGAGAGAGAAAGCGAGAGAGGGTGTTTTTTATTGTTTTTTTATTTTTATTTATTTATTTTTTTCTTACATGATGTATCTTTCCTAATTAGATCGATCTCTATTCTATGACGCATTAGTTCAGATGAGCATTATAAAAAAGGGTTTGGCTTGATAATAGGATTTTACTGGAAGCGGTTCGTAATGTCCAAGGCTCTCGACCGCTTTCCTGGTCGTGTTCTTTCTCTGATACTGTTCGCTCTGTGAGAATTCAGTTTCTGTTGTATATTTGAATACAAAAAATACAAGAAAAAACGCTGTCAGTGATACGGTGGACGACAAAAAATAACAAGTAAGCATCTTCAAAGACTTACTGTTGATACAAAGAAGAAAGACTTGTTCCGAGTCGACGAAAACACATCCGTCTATGGAGCCAGCTGAGTGGGACGAAAATCCTTCATTTACTTTTCTTATTTACGGTAGTTATTCATCTTTAAATCATTCTATTTTTCTTTTTATTGAGTTATGCAAATGTTTGCTTATTTATCTGTCTCTATATCGTGTCTTGCAGTTATATCTTAAGTGTAACTTTTACTTTTATTAGACACATTATCTATTGATCTCTAAATCGATTTAGAGATTTTCATTAGGCCTATAAAAAAAAAAGTCTCATTATCGCCCGCATCTGAAAATCGCCGCCGTATCGACCTTTTTTTTCTTTTTTCCAAAATGTCCGACGAAAATGCGCCAAAAGAGCCCTTCCTTCGCAAAATGTCTTCGCTCTCACCGTACGTTACGCGGCGAAACTGTCTCTGTCTCTACCGCTCACTCTCTCTCTCTCTCTCTCTCTCTCTCTCTCTCTCTCTCTCTCTCTCTCTCTCTCTCTCTCTCTCTCTCTCTCTCCCTCTCTGTCCTCGAGCTGTGAAACTAGCAAATAAACTCAAAAGAACTAAGTATCCATCAATTATTATATTT
>NC_091589.1:11836707-11839207 GCF_042767895.1 Penaeus vannamei
GAGACAGAGAGAGAGAGAGAGAGAGAGAGAGAGAGAGAGAGAGACAGAGAGAGAGAGAGAGAGAGACATACATACATACATACAGACAGACAGACAGACAGACAGACAGACAGACAGACAGACAGACAGACAGACAGACAAATAGACAGTCAGACAGACAGAGTGTATGAGATAATTAAAGAGAGGGTGAGTAAGATAGATAGACAGATAAATTTGTCAAATGTTGTTGATGATGAGCATGAGGAGGAGAAGGAAGATAGAGATGATGATAACTTAATGATAACAACAACAATGATAATAACAATCATAACTATAGCTACTGCAATAATAGTAGTAATGAAGATATTACTAATCATGTTTGCTCAGAAAAAGTAAAATTATTTTGACAATGATGATGACATTGATATGAAAATGAGAATGAAAATGATAAAATGTGATCAAACATGTTCTTGAATTATTGGCCTGACTTTCCCAAATGGATATCCAGTCAATATTATAGGTCTTCAGAAAATAATTAATTCTGATTCGAAATCTAACACCATGCACATGTTTTATTTTTGTAATGATATTTTCAGAGTTATATTATGCCACTCAATGATAATCAAATGAGGAGAGAGAGAGAGAGAGAGAGAGAGAGAGAGAGAGAGAGAGAGAGAGAGAGAGAGAGAGAGAGAGAGAGAGAGAGAGAGAGAGAGAGAGAGAGAGAGAGAGAGAGAGAGAGAGAGAGAGATAACGATAGAGAGAGAAAAAAAAAACATTTATCCAGTACACACTCAGACACAGAGACAAACCAAACAAACAAACACACAAACATAGACCCAGATCTCATACTCCCTCTCCGAACCCCCCTTCCCCTCCCCCTCCTCCTTCCTCCTCCCACACGCCCACACGCCCACCCAAAGAAAATGACACGCGCCTCACTGTCAAAGTTAGAAGTTTTTATGGCCAAAACTTCAATATCCGAAGAAATTAAAAAAGCAAAAAAAAAAAAAAAAAAAAGAAAAAAAAAAGAGAGAGAGAAATAGAAAGAAAGAAAGAAAGAAAGAAAAAACTCGGAGACTTCAAGAACATCAGCTGGTCAAGACGATTTTTTTTTGTCTGAATAAGAAATGTCTGGAAGGACTTTCCGAAGGCGGCTTAATCCTATCAGTAAAATTCTAAAAGAGATATCGGGAGATGAGAATCTTTTATAATTCTTTGAGATATAGTTGAGTGTGTTTTGTTAGTCTGTTTGCGTGTGTGTGTGTGTGTGTGTGTGAGTAAATGTGCGTGTGTATGTGTGTGGTGTGTGTGTTTGTTTGTAGGTGTGTGTGTGTTTTTGTGTGTGTGTGTGTGTGTGTGTGTGTGTCTGTATGAGTAAATGTGTTTGTGTGTGCTGTGTGAGGTGTGTGTGTGTGTTTGTTTGTATGTGTGTGTGTGTTTGTATGTGTGTGTGTGTGTGTGTGTGTGTGTGTGTGTGTGTGTGTGTGTGTGTGTGTGTGCGTGTGTGTTTGTTTGTACGTGTGTGTGTGTGTGTATGTGTGTCTGTTTGTTTGTCTATGTGTGTTTTTTGCATATCTTTGTGCATTTTTGTGTGAGTGAATGTTTAAGACTGTGTGTGTCTGTCTGTATACATTTGCTAGCAGAGAAAATGAATAATACTTTTATAATCATTTCATTTTCATTCGGCAAACGGAAAACATCACACTATTAAGAACGAAAGATTTAGATAAATAGTGATATCCTGAAAGAAAATGACAGTTCATTACCATACTCAAGATGGCAATGAAATTCCACAGTACTTGAAAAAAATAAGTAAATAATACCACTATACAATTTCAGTATTATCGTATAAACAATGAAATAACAATCACCACATTTTACTATATACAATTTTTTTTTTCAGATCTACTCTCCCCCCTCCCCTCCCCCCTCCCCCCTCCCCCCTCCTACCCTTCTCCCGGGCATTGGATAATTCCCAAAACTAATATGAATTTATTAATCATAATCGGTAAAATGATTACACATGCAAGGGGTAAATTCATTCCAATTAAAATGGGGAGAGGTCATGTCAAAAAAAAAAGTTGGGAAACCACTGACCTAATTGATATTCTAACATTTAAACGATATTTTACCGTCTATATCACGTGGAAGGCGGGGTACATTGCCTGACATAAAAATCAGCTGATTTTTGTGTGTGTGTTATGTCATATTTTACTGTATTTTCGGTTTCTTTCTATTTCTCTCTTTCTCTATCTCTGTCTATGCCTTTAACTCTATCTGTCTGTTTGTCTGTCTCTTCAGTTTTTCTCTCTTTCTCCCTCTGTCTGTCTGTCTCTCTTCCCTTTCTCTCTCTCTTCTTCTGTCTGCCTGTCTGTCTCCTCTTTCTTTCTCTCTCTCCCTCTCTGTCTGCTTCTCCTTTTTCATCTCAATCTCTCTATCTATTTAGCTATCTATCTATCTACCTCTATTTATCTAATCTATCTACTTATCTATCTATCTGTCTGTATCTATCTATCTA
>NC_091589.1:11846707-11849207 GCF_042767895.1 Penaeus vannamei
CTCCCTAAGAGAAACACACAACCACACTCAAACACATACATGTTTACACACACACACCTCTATCTATATATACTCAACTTACTGTTCTAGAGTGAACAAAAACACACAAAGTGAAACAAACGCACGCATACATACACAAACACACACACACACACACAAACACACACACACACACACACACAAACACACACACAGACACTATATATACTCACCATTCTAAAACAAACAAACAAACATTGCTCAACTCTAAGCCTTCTAGAAAACCGAGGACACACACATATATGATTTTTATTTCAACCTCGTCTTCCCTACCTTTGTATTTTCTTCCTTTCTTCTCTAAATAAGAAATTCCTCCTTGTACTTTCCTTTAAAACTCTCATATTTTCCGTAAAGTAATCACAACACAGAATACCTTTATCAACTTCCTCTCCATGACAAAAAAAAAAAAAAAAAAAAAAAAAATCTTTGAACCTCGCACCATACAATCCGAGAAGCTTTGTCAGAAAGAGAGAAAAAAGTAGTATGAAAAATTTTGTTAAAATTCCGTTGGCGAAGTTATATGATATGCATTCATTTGGCTGAGTTCTGGATTAAAGATATGTTTTAAAAATATTAAATAAAATATGTATATATAAATGAAAACTAAAACAAAATGAAATATCTACCACAAAAAAAAAATAATTATCTACTTTAATGTACTTGCGAGTGTGTAAAAAGAAACACTTTGCACAATATAGCATTATTTTTCAAAGGGATTTTCATTCTTATCTTAATTAACTTTTTTGTCATTCTTAAAGCCATCACTATCATATTTACTATTATCAAAATCATTTCCAAACCGGTTGCTATCATAATCATATAATTTCTCATACCTACTGTATAACTCTCATAATTATTATCAATCGATATACATTTTACGCTTGATCACTGGTATATCAAGTGGCGTAATCTGATATATCATTGTTTTTTTTCCACAAGCCTCTTTTCTCTTTCATTGATTTGGCTAATTCCCCAAAATTAATTATACTCTCTGCCTCCTTAAATAAAATAAAAAAAATAATAAAAAAAAATGAAATGTCTTTTTTTCGTATGGCAGCAGTGTTGCCATCAGGAGTTCGTCGTCATAGAACATGTAATATGTCACTCACCCTCCTAAGACAGCAACTCTCCCAGAACGATGTCATGTCATTTGTATATTACACTCTTTCTTGACAATAAATTTATATTTTCTTTCTTTCCATGTATCTCTCTCTCTGCCTCCCTCCTTTCTCTCTCCCTTGCTATTTCCTCTACACTACCACTACAACTATCATTTCCACTTCGACTACTACTAATATCAATACAGAAGATAAAAAAAAAAAAGAAAAAAAAAAAAAACACACAAAGCGGAATTATAAGGAAATCTTAATGACATGAATTTTAATGAAATTAATAAAATGACAAAATAAATTCTGATAACTCTTTTTTCAACATAGTATTCATTTTTTTCCTTTATTTTTCAATCATGCAAATTAGCAACGAGTTAATCACTGTCAAATGAACGATGACAAATTTTAATCAACTGTTTATTAGTAATTAAAATGGGTGACATTTTTTCAGATCAGTGACACAGTCTTTACCTATGAATGTCGACGCGTTTGTGTCTGTCTGTCTGACATATATGTGACACTCTTGTTATGATTTTTGATATATGTGTATATTAGCAGCAGTGTTTTATCAGTGTTGCAATATATATTTTATGTGATTGTCATTGTTATCATTGTAATTATCACATTATGGTAATTATCATATTATTATAATCATCACATTATTGTAATTATCACATTATTGTAATTATCACATTATTGTAATTATCACATTATTGTAATTATCACATTATTGTAATTATCACATTATTGTAATTATCACATTATTGTAATTATCACATTATTGTAATTATCACATTATTGTAATTATCACATTATTGTAATTATCACATTATTGTAATTATCACATTATTGTAATTATCACATTATTGTAATTATCACATTATTGTAATTATCACATTATTGTAATTATCACATTATTGTAATTATCACATTATGGTAATTATCATATTATTATAATCATCACATTATTGTAATTATCACATTATTGTAGTCATCTTTTGCTTATCATGATTTTCATCAGTACTCTCATTATCATTATCTTTATCATTATTTTTATTGTTTTCATCATTTTTATTATTATCACTGTTATCAACATCATTATTATCATTATCATTATGATAATCATTATTATCATTAATATTGTTATTGCTATTATTATCATTATTATTGTCATTATGATTGTATTTGTATTGTTATTGTCATTAATATTATTATCATCAGTATTATCATCATTATTATTATTATTATTATTATTATTATTATTATTATTATGTTTGTTGTTGTTGTTGTTGTTATAATAATGATGATGATAATAATAATAATTATTATTATTATCATTATTATTACCATTA
>NC_091589.1:11854207-11859207 GCF_042767895.1 Penaeus vannamei
ATGGGCTTAAGATATGCAAATTGAGGCTCTTTTGTATGCCATGTTTCTGAGATACAGGCGGCGGTCACGTGTGCGGAGGCGTGTGTGCGTGTGTGTGTGTGTTTGTGTGTGTGTTTGTGTGTGTGTGTGTGTGTGTGTGTGTGTGTGTGTGTGTGTGTGTGTGTGTGTGTGTGTGTGTGTGTGAGTGTGTGTGTGTGTGTACGTGTGAAGGGAGGGTGGAGGGGGGGAGACGTACATATACGTATTGGGAAGAGACAAGGAGGAGGGAGGAGGAAGTGAAAGGAATTCATGTGCGTGTGTTTATAGCAGTAACGGTGTGTGTGTGTGTGTGTGTGTGTGTGTGTATGTGTGTGTGTGTGTGTGTGTGTGTGTGTGTGTGTGTGTGTGTGTGTGTGTGTGTGTGTGTGTGTGTGTGTGTGTGTGTGTGTGTGTGTGTGTGTGTGTATGCGAGCCTGTTTGTGTATGTGTGCGTGTGGAAGCGATGTAGATGGATACATGTGTGTTTATGGTGGTGAGGGCGTGTGTGGTGTGATGTGTGTTGTTGGGGAGTTGAGGAAGTGGTGAACACTTGTATCGAGGGAGTCATGGAGTGTCTACAGGGGTGGAGGTGGAGGGTGGAGGGTGAAATAAAGTGGACGTGCGATTGCGGAAGAGAGTGTGTGAGGAGGTGGGGGGGGGGTGGAGTGTATACAGGGGTTGAGGTAGAGATAGAAGGAGGAAGGGAGGATTGTGGAAGAGAGCGTGAGGGGAGGTGGGGGGGGGGGGGGGAAGGGGGGAGTGTATACAGGGGTTGAGGTAGAGATAGAAAAGTGAAGGGAGGATTATGGAAGTAAGTGTATGTAGAACTGAGAGGAGGAGAAAGGGGTGTCCGCCGTCCTTGCGTGTAGGAATATACATAATACTGACTGATCACTTCAGATTGAGACACATAACACACTCGACCCCACAACGACACATCAGAGATCGAGGACGACAGACAACCCGCTGGAGAGATGACTTCGACGAGACCCAAAAGCACTGACACCGGAAAGCTGGAGACAGGAAAAGGGTGGGGTAGGCCTATGTCCATCGACGGATTTTGAAAGGCTGAGAGAATAGAAGAGAATGTATATAAGGCTAGGATAGGCCTATGTCCATCGACGGATTTTGAAAGGCTGAGAGAATAGGATATAATATATATGAGGGAGGGAGGGGCAGTGTATAAATGTGTGTAAATACTATAGACGATATGTAGTATATAGTCCTATATAATCTTTGGTAAATACATGAAAAAACACTATATTTATTGAAATAATTAGTTTTTATTTTAATAGTAGATATTTCAACCATTTATACATATATCATAGTGTCAATGTCGTCCATAAGTAATGAGTTATTATCCATGATAATGACAACAATATTAGGTCACGTGATTTTCATATTAGGTCACTGAGGTCGCGCCAAAGAAACGTTGGTAATTTGTAAAACCTAAAGAGATCTCACAATAAAGGCCGTATTTGCATCACACTTTCCGCACTCTTCATCATCTAGTTATGAGTATAAATGAGATTTGAGATTTTCATGAGTTGAAGTTTTGATAACATATGTGTGTGAAGATTTTATTTCTTATTATATATATATATTTATATATAATCTATCTATTTTTTAATGAAATGTTTGTGTGAAAAGATTGCACGAGAGAAATCATGGCCTTGTTAATGAAATGTGTACAGGGATATGCATGTGTATGTGTGTTCGTGTGCAAATTGGTAAGACCGTGACCTCATGGTTATATGTACCTTTCTGTGTAAATTCACGAATGTGTGTGTGCCTGGAACAGCATGTGCATGCTGTCGTGTGTATCTTCATGAGAACTTGTACACATAAACATACACATGCACACCTATGTATATACACATCCATGAGAACACATATCCATACACATACACACAACGTATCTCACTACATACTCCCAACATACGAATATGTGTTCCAGTACCTACATCTCCCTACACACAACCATGAAACCTAACGTGCATGACTCCATAAGCGCACGAGAGCCGGACTATGAAAGCGAGACAATTATTCTCAAGACAGTGACGTGACAATGGAGACTAATGCTTGAGTCTTCGCCGTAGCGAGTGGCACTCCGAGGAGCCTCCGTGAATCTAAATGACCGATTGACACAGTGCCAGGGACACGCACTCGCTCTCTTCGTCTGTCTGTCTGTTTGTCTGTGTCTCTGTGTTGGCTATCTGCTTGTTTATCTGTCTGTCTGTCTGTCTGTCTATCAGGCTCTTTGTCTGTCTATCTGCTTGTTTATCTGTCTGTCTGTCTGTCTATCAGTGTCTTTGTCTGTCTATCTATTGGTCTATCTGTCTCTTTATCAGGAAGACTCACACGCTCTTCTCTTTTGTGTATCTATTTGTCTATCTGCCTCTATATCTATCTGTCTGTCTATCCGTCAATCTCTTTGTCTATCTGTATGTTTATCTATCTATCTGTCTCTTTATCTGTATGTATCCGTCACTTTGTCTAGATACATGTATGCCTCTCTCTCTCTCTGTCTTCCTATTTAGCTGTCTCTCTGTCTGTCTATCTATCTATCTATATTTATATTTACCTGCATGTCTATCAATCTCTTTCTATATATCCATCTATCTACCTATCTGTAGGTCTATCTATCTCTCTATATATCATTCTGTTTTTTTGTTTCAATCTTACTATATCAGTCTATTTACCTTTACATATCATTCTCTTCGAGGTAAGACCTATTAAATTCTCCTATCTTGCTATAGGAATTAAAGTTTGATAAAGAAAGAGAGAGAAAAAATAAACGTATAATCAGTCATTTGGTCTGAGAATACCTTTGGACGCACATGCTTTTATATTCTTAGTTATGGCTGTAATATAGCTTATATTCTTATATCAAAAGTCAATAATTATTTAAGGTAATCCATATATTTAAAGGTATGTATCTATTGGACTATGCATTTACGTTATCGGTCCTTCGTCTTTATATTTACATCTGTCTAAATCTGACTATTAATCATTAGTATAGTTATATGATATTCTGGTATAAAGAAAGATATTTGGTGACCTAGACAAAGGATAAGAACCATTATACGACCAGTCTCAAGAAAAAAATAAAAACTGGTAACTCACCGTTCTTGATTGAGTAATCCGATTCGCTGTTTCTTAAACAATAATAACACTAAGAAAAAAATCGATTAAGGGGTTTTAAAAATATTCAGTTCCAAGTAAAACAGTAATAAACAATAAAAAATATTGTACATTAGTGTTAAAACTAACACAAGTTCTAGGTGTCAGCGAATTGAAAAAAGAAAGAAAGAAAAAAATAACGTAGGGAATCGAACACTCCGGGATGAGGCGCCAGTTTCTTTTTTTCTGAGACTGAACACAAAAGTACTCGTTCTATGCTAAGAGAAGTTATTTCAAGTGGCTTTTGCAGTACTGTAATGTTTCAGAATCTGTATGCTTGGGTGTTTTACAGAATTCATTTCAAAAACTGAAATAGAAATAGTAATCACATGTATCGTATATAGCTCAGTATAACAAGATAAACATTTTTGTGTTCCGCTAAGAACAGTAATATCATCTGGTCTAAAGTTTTATTACCAAAGAAAACTTTGTTGATGGAATCAGTATATTACTATATGTCTTTTTTCGGTTGTAATACCTTTATGACATACAACGTTTGGATGTACGCATCGTATGTCTGTATGCCCATGTGCATGTGTGTATGTGTGTACATGTGTCTTTCTATCTGTGCGTATTTCCCTCTTTGTCTGCGTGTGTAAAGGCATCTGTGTGTATGTGTCTTTGTATGTGTTTACGTGTATCTTCATCTGTTTTTATTTGTCTATTTAAATATCTGCGCATATGTATATTCAGGTATATTTCTTTTCGTTTGTATGTATACCCATGTTTGTGTGTGTGGTTAAGTGTCTATCTGTCTTTGTGTGCAAGTATTTTTTTTGTGTGTGTCTTAAAGTATGTGTGTATGTGCTCTATGTATAAGTTTGTCTCTCTTTATATTTTTATGTTTGAATGTGTATATGTGTGTGTATATATGAGTGTATACATGTGTCTGTATTTATGTACGTGTGTGTCCAGGCGTCACATAACTCTGGCCTATTGCCAAACCAACATCCAGTATATCTTATATCAACCTGGGAATATAGGTCGAATTCTACCCCTCCCCCAGCCGTTACCCCCCCCCCTCCTTTCTCTCTCCCCTGTCGTCTCCTTCTCTCCACTTTCTTGTCTCTTATTTCATCTTTTCCTTCTATTTTCTGTTCTCTCTCTCTCTCTCTCTCTCTCTCTCTCTCTCTCTCTCTCTCTCTCTCTCTCTCTCTCTCTCTCTCTCTCTCTCTCTCTCTCTCTCTCTATATATATATATATATATATATTATATATATATATATATATATATATATATATATATATTTATATATATATATCTATATATATATGTATATATATATATATATATATATATATATATATATATATATATATATATATATATATATAAACACACACACACACACACACACACACACACATATATATATGCATATACATATAAATAGGTATATATATATATATATATATATATATATATATATATATATATATATATATATATATATATATATATATATATATATATATATATATATATATATATATATATGTATATATATGTATAAATATATATATATATATATATATATATATATATATATATATATATATATCCTCCCTTCCTTACTTTCTTTCTCTCTCTCTCTCTCTCTCTCTCTCTCTCTCTCTCTCTCTCTCTCTCTCTCTCTCTCTCTCTCTCTCTCTCTCTCCTCTCTCTCTCTCTCCTCCTCCCTCTCTCCCTCTCTCTCTCTCCTTCTCCCTCCTTCCCTCCCTCTCTCTCTCTCTCTCTCTCTCTCACTCTCTCTCTCTCTCTCCTCTTTGTTTTCCCCTTTTCCTCTCCTCTCCCCTCC
>NC_091589.1:11864207-11869207 GCF_042767895.1 Penaeus vannamei
CCACCTGTCACTCATTTTAACATGGACAGAAGATGAAACTTTTAGGGTTGTCTCCAAGAGGAATGGGCGAGTCCATATTTACGATGGGGGAGGTCGTCGCTGCGAGGGTCATTGTGCTTCATTGCTCAATATTTCAGATTGGGTGTTGTGTTTGAGAGAGGGAAGGGGGGGGGCGAGGGAGAGAGGGAGATAGAGATAGAGAGAGAGAGAGAGGGAGAGAGAGAGAGGGGGAGGGAAGAGAGAGGAGAGAGTAAGAGAGATGAGAGAGAGAGAGAGAGAGAGAGGGAGAGAGAGAGAGAGAGAGAGAGAGAGAGAGAGAGAGAGAGAGAGAGAGAGAGAGAGGGAGAGAGAGAGAGAGAGAGAGAGAGAGAGAAACAAACAAACAAAACAAACTAATAATCGTTTTCCTTTGACGTTTAGCTTCCTTTTATTTTCTCCTACGTTTCCTTCCTGTACTTCTCCCCTGCTCTCTCTCTCTCTTTTCTATTCTTTTTCTTGCCCTATTTTCCTCTCACTCTTTATCTCTCTCTCTCCTCCCTCAATCCTCCACACACATTCTCTCTTTTCCTATTATTCTTTTCTCTTCTCTTTTCTCTCTCTCCCTCTTCCATTTCTTATCCCTTCTTCCTCTTTACTTATACCCCCTCCCCCCTTACATCCCTTTCTCCATTCCATTTCCTTTATTTATATCTCTCTATTTATCTGTTTCTCTTTGTGGCGCAGCGGTAGCTTCCTCGTCTACCAATATCGCTGACACGCGTTCGAATCCCACACCGCCAGCACATAGGTGGCAATTTAGTTTCAAATAAATCTACATTTCACCAAAAATAACAATTGTAATAAATGGAATAAAACTAAATCATTTTTGTTGTTTTTATCATTTGTGTTGTCAATACTATTTTCCTTATGTTTATTGTTATCATTATTGTTATTATTACATTTTATTATTAGTATTATCAACATTATCACTTTTCAAGATTATAACCGTTATTATCATTCCTTGTGTCTGATTATGTGGTTTTGATAGGTACTGTTATTTACGAAATAATTGAAAATCCTATTTATCAAGACTTCTCTGAGTAATATATTAGTATTTTCTATAAATACACATATAAAATGTGTCATTTCCTTTCCAACATGCACAAATACAAATACTTGAAAGACAAAAGATCAGGGCTACGACCTACTTTATATCAATATTATTCAACTATAATGGGTCATTGGTCGCCCATTATATAAACATATATTCCTTTTCATTCTATTCCAGCCATAATCATTCTAATACTATTTATTTTAGCGAATCAATCTTAAACTCAAGTAGTCTGTTTAGCCCAGAGGTTCCCAACCTTTTTCAGGCGACCCCAGTCGTGTTCCTCCAGACATGGCCGCGACCCCAACACACAGGAATATCCGATTGTTTCAGAACTCATGGATTATCTGCTTGTTTTTCTCTTTTTTGTTTATCAAGGATTACCATAATTCTTCTGCTGTATATTTGTACCTGTATTCAAGGTTGCTGTCACACATACACAAATGCTGAAACACATATACATACACATGTACACGCACACATTAACAAGCTCACACATAAACACACAAACACACATTGACGGACACGCTTATGCAAACACACACAAAATCACACGCACACACTCTCTCTCTCAATCACTCATTCACCAATACACTCTCGCGCAATAAGATGTTAGTGAAATACCCCTCCCAACCCCTTCCCAGTGCCCCTCGGCCACGGTGGACGAGAGGGTAAAGGCGCCAGGGTCGAACGCGCGACCACGGGTTCGGATACGTGGTCGCGGGTTCGAACCCCCAAAAGGGAGCAAAAAATGCTCCCTCTGATTGCAACACTGCCCGGGGCTGAAACACATGAAAAGCTCCGGGCTTAAAAAAGAGCGCCGTTGCAATCAGTTTTGGTTTTGAAAAAAAGAGATAAGATGAAATAAGAAATTTAAAGGAACAGCGAAATAAACCATATAGAGAGACGAGGAAATGAGAAGAAAGGAAATCAAGTAATGAAATGAAATGAAGGGAAAGACGAAATATTTTCAGAGACGACGAAAAAGCTAAATAATGATAATGATGATAATAACGACAATAATAACAAGAGATGAAATAATAAGATGAAATATTATAAGGATAGCAGATAAACTGTTTTCAAAGCGATGGAGGGAAAGGAAATCGAGACAAAAGATAATAAAATGGGAAATTAAAGAGATAGTGATAACCTGCTTCTGTGTGGATGATAAAACTAAAGAAAACTAAAAGAAAATAAGAAAAAAAGTAAAGAGAAATGAGGAACTGAATGAGCAGAGAGATAAGATTTTTTTAGAGGAAGGCAATAAGAGATAAGCTGAAAGGAAAATCAAATTGAACTAGAAAAGAAAATTGAAAGAGACAAGAAGAAAACCGAAAAAGTTAAAATTATGGTAAGAAAGAGGGAAGAGGAGACAGAAACAGATAAACAGAAGGAGAGACAGAAAAAGATAGACAGACAGACAGGCAGAAAGAGAGAATAGGAGAGGCAGACAGATAGAAAACAGAGAGAAAAAGACAGACAGAGAAATGAAAAGGATAAAGAAAGACAAAAAGACAAATAAGTACAGAAAGAAAGAAGAGAGAAACGGGAGAAGGAGGGGGGGGCGGGGTAGGTAATGAGTTAAGCGCGAGGGGGGGGGGATAATTATAGAACAATCATGAAAACAAAATATCTCTCTCCGCAGTTTTTTGTTAATTAATCTAATGCTTTTCGTCATTAGTGCATTGCTGACGGGGTTGGTATGAAAGGGGGGGGGGGGAGAACAACAAATTATAGTGTAGGAAATTCCGATACATCTCCAAGTATTTATATATATATATATATATATATATATATATATATATATATATATATATGTGTGTGTGTGTGTGTGTGTGTGTGTGTGTGTGTGTGTGTGTGTGTGTGTGTGTGTGTGTGTGTGTGTGTGTGTGTGTGTGTAATCGTATGAGTGATTAGCAGGGCAGTCGGAAATATATTAATATTATTATCATTATTATTTTTTATCAATTAATCAATTCATTTATTGTCTTGTGTTTATAGCAATGATACTAATGTAGACAACAGAATTAACACAGATACTAATATTTCTTCTAATAGTTATAATGATACTGATATCATGATCAATACGAAGACATGCCTAATGCTAATAAGATTAATGATTATAAAGATGATGATAATAGTAACAATGATAGCAATAAAAATAATCATAATAACAATAATAATAATAATAATAACAACAATAATAATTATGATGATGATAATAATAAAATTGTAATAATGACAATGATAACAAAAATTATAATAATGATGGTGATGATGATGATGATGATAACAGTAATAGTAATGATAGTAATAAGGATAATAATGATGATGATGATAATAATAATAATAGAAACAAAAGTAATGGCATTAATGAAAATGCTAATCTTACTGTCTGTAGTGATAAAAGTAATGATAATGATGACTGCAATGATGATAATGATAATGATAACAGCATTGATAATGATAATAATAACCAAAATCATAACAATAATGATAAAGATTGTAATGATAATAACAATGCAAACAGGCGCCACCTGGCACCATGGATTTTACCTAACTACTCATACCTGAGTAAGTATAGCGAGATTTTACACACAATCCCCGTGAGCATTCGGGACTTATGGAGAGCAGATCAAACCCCAAATCAGATAACCTGAGATATTAATGAAAGATGGAAACAATGCACTACCGCATTTTTATCATGAATATATAACCTCTCTGTTCTGATCTGCTTTCCATAAGTCCTGAATGCTCATGAAAAATAAAAACAAAGATGACAATGATAAGAACAATAATAAAATTAGTATTGATATTAATTATCATAATGACAATAATAGTAATAATGATAACAATAACAATAATAGAAAAAATGATATCTAAAAATTTGAATGTTGATAATGAAAATAGTAATAATCATGATAACGATAATGATAACAATAGCAAATATGATAATAAAAATAATGGTGATCTTAATGATAAGGAAATGATAACGTGTGCGTAAGGCAAATACACATACTCAATGATTGACTTTCTAGAACTGCAACTTGCACACATGTCCCCATTCACCCCCCCCCCCCCGCCCCACATGGCGCCGGAAGGAGTCGGGGTCAAGGTCAATCGCGGCGATAAAAGGCGCCTTTGAGTGCGTTGAAAGAGCGACTGTTGGTGTGGCTGAAGAGGGGAGGAAGGGCACAAAGGGAAAAAAAGGGGGAAAAAAAGTATTTGATAGCACAAATGCATACATACAAACACCCGCACACATGTGTGTGGATACACATGTACCATACGCAAACAGAGAGAGAGGGGGGGGAAGGGATGGAGAAACAGAGAGAGAGAGAGAGGAAGGGTCACATACAGACACACACGCGCGCGCGCGTTCGTGCAGACGAAAAGGCTTACGCAAATTACTCCCCCCCCCCTTCCCACTTCTCTCTATCCCTCAGAAAAATGTTGCAGAAATGCCCCTCCCAACCCCTTCCCAGTGCCCCTCGGCCACGGTGGACGAGAGGGTAAAGGCGCCAGGGTCGAACGCGCGACCACGGCTTCGGATACGTGGTCGCGGGTTCGAACCCCCAAAAGGGAGCAAAAAAGGCTCCCTCTGATTGCAACACTGCCCGGGGCTGAAAGACATGAAAAGCCCCGGGCTTAAAAAAGCGCCGTTGCAATCAGTTTTGATTTAAAATTTATCCCGTGTGTGCATAAGAGTATTTATAGACATGGGATAGTTCGAAATTTATATGTGAAAAGCTATGTCTACCCCGTAGAGTTTTGCGGCTCGAGAAGGATAAATGAAATGTTTGGAAAGATGTGTCCTGGATTCTCTCTTTTTTCCACGTGTACATATAGATATGTGTGTGTGTGTGATGTTTATGTGCGTGCATTTTCATCTTTGATTTGTCGCTTTAAG
>NC_091589.1:11871707-11879207 GCF_042767895.1 Penaeus vannamei
AAAGCATTTCATAGAGATAATGTAATTTGGAGAAAGTCGTGTAAAGAAAGAGAGGGAGAGAGAAAAAATAATAGTAAAGATGATTTTGGAGGAAAGTGCAACATATCTCCCATAAAAGAAAATATAAAGAAAGCATTTCATAGAGATAATGTAATTTGGAGAAAGTCGTGTAAAGAAAGAGAGGGAGAGAGAAAAAATAATAGTAAAGATGATTTTGGAGGAAAGTGCAGCATGTCTCCCGTCAAGGTTTTCTCTCTTCAATCGTAAGGGTGGTTTGCAGGGCAGTCGAAAATGCATTTCTTTTTTCTTTTCTTTTATATATTGTTAATGTCTGCAGCCATGATGCTGATGCTGACAATAATGCCAACACAGATACAAATATTCCTACTAAAAGTAATACTTATACTGATATTAAGATTAATATTATCATTAATATATTAGGACTAATACTACTTTAGCTGATACTGATTCCAGTTATGATGCTGGTATTGATAACATTACTATTATGAATGCTAATGAGGATAATGATATACATAATAATGATGATAATAATAACAATGGCAATAATAATAATGGCAATGATATTGATGAAACTGATGATGGTGATAGTAATGATAATAAAGAAAAATAATATCAATGATAATAATAATAATAATAGTAATAAAATTATTATAACTATGACAATTATAAAAATAATAATGATGATTAGAATAGAATTCTTGATGATGATACTGATGATAATGATAATGCTGGTAATTATGATAATAATAATTATCATTATAATAAAGATAATAGTTAAAATAATAATATAACTAAAATAATGATGATTATAATAATAACAATTCTGATAATAGAAATAACAATAATGAAAATAGCAACGAGTAATAAGAATTATTATGATGATGCGACTAATGATGATAATGATCATAATAATGATATTAATAAAAAGAGATTATAACAAATATGATAAAAATAACAATAATGATAATCATGATAACGATAATAATGACAATGATAATTATAGTGATAATAGTTGCTCTCATTATGATAATAATATGGATAATGATCATAATAATAATAACAGCAATATTTATAACAACAACAATAATGATAACAATAGCAATAACGGCACCAAAAATACGCAAACATAAATATACACGCCCACGCCCACGCCCACGCTTTACGCTCTCTCCCTCTCTCTCTCTCTTTCTCTTCCTCTCCCAAAAGATGTTGGTTAAATACCCCTCCCAACCCCTTCCCAGTGCCCCTCGGCCACGGTGGACGAGAGGGTAAAGGCGCCAGGGTCGAACGCGCGACCACGGCTTCGGATACGTGGTCGCGGGTTCGAACCCCCAAAAGGGAGCAAAAAAGGCTCCCTCTGATTGCAACACTGCCCGGGGCTGAAAGACATGAAAAGCTCCGGGCTTAAAAAAAGAGCGCCGTTGCAATCAGTTTTGACTTTTAATTAGTTTAATACGTGCGTTCATTTGCACTAATTTGTACATACAACTGCGGGACTGTTTTGGACGGATCGTGATGGGTAAGTGGAACGTGGAGTGTATTCTGCGTAGAGTTTACTTGAATCATCGATGACAAAATTTCACACAATCTATTTCACAGGTAAACAAATGCAAGGTTTTGTTGATTAATTCCCAGAAATTATAATTTTGGCCGTGTTTCTCTCTCTCTTTCTCTTCCTCTCCCAAAAGATGTTGGTTAAATCCCCCTCCCAACCCCTTCCCAGTGCCCCTCGGCCACGGTGGACGAGAGGGTAAAGGCGCCAGGGTCGAACGCGCGACCACGGGTTCGGATACGTGGTCGCGGGTTCGAACCCCCAAAAGGGAGCAAAAAAGGCTCCCTCTGATTGCAACACTGCCCGGGGCTGAAAGACATGAAAAGCCCCGGGCATAAAAAAAAAGCGCCGTTGCAATCAGTTTTGACTTTTGTTATATCCTAAATGTATGCATAGGAGCATTTATAGACATGGGATACATAAAAAATTAATGTGTGAAATGTGGTGTCTATCCCGTAGAGTTTTGTAGCTCGGGATGGATAGATCACATGTTTGGAAATAATGTGTTGAGGACCTTATGTGTGTGTGTGTGTGTGTGTGTGTGTGTGTGTGTGTGTGTGTGTGTGTGTGTGTGTGTGTGTGTGTGTGTGTGTATGTGTAACGGTAGGGGAGAGAGAGAGACATGCAGAGAGAAAAAGAAAGAGACATGCAGAGAGAGAAAGAAAGAGAGACATGCAGAGAGAGAGAGATGATTGATTGAGAAATGTCGAGAAAAAAAATGATTTGTTAAGCTAAAAGAAAATATAAAGAAAGCATTTCATAGAGATAATGTAATTTGGAGAAAGTCGTGCAAAGAAAGAGAGGAAGAGAGAAAAAAGAGATAAAATGAAATAAGAAATTTAAAGGAACAGAGAAGTAAACCATATAGAGAGACGAGGAAATGAGAAGAAAGGAAATCAACTAATGAAATGAAATGAAGGGAAAGACGAGATATTTTCAGAGACATGACGAAAAAAGATAAATAATGATAATAATGATAATAACGACAATAATAACAAGAGATGAAATAATAAGATGAAATATTATAAGGATAGCAAAAGCGATGGAGGAAAAGGAAATCGAGGCAAAATAAAATAAAATGGGAAAATTAAGAATATGATAATAACCTGCTTCTGTGTGGATGATAGAACTAAAGAAAACGAAAAGAAAAAAGGGAAAAGACAGAGAAATAAGGAACTGAAAGAGAAGAGAGATAAGACATTTTTAGAGAAAGGCAATAAGAGATGAGCTGAAAGGAAAATCAAACGAAAAAAGAAAATTGAAAGATAAATTATTTTTAAACAGATGGCGGAAGAAGAAGAAAATCGGGAAAAAAATGTTCAAATTATGGCGAGAAAGAGGAGCGAGAGAAGAGAAAAAGAGAGACAGAGAGAGAGAAAGAAAGAAAGAGAGAGAGAGAGAAAGGGGAGACAGAAAGAGACATACAAACAGGAGAGACACAGAGAAAGATAGACAGACAGACAGGCAGGAAGAGAGATAAAAAGACAAACAAACAGAGAAATGAAAAAGAAAAAAAAAGAAAAAAAGACAAATAAAGACAGAAAGAAGGAAGAGAGAAACGAAAGGAGGAGGGGGGGGGGGTAAGTAATGAGTTAAGCGCGAGGGGGGGGGGATAATTATAGAACAATCATGAAAACAAAATATCTCTCTCCGCAGTTTTTTGTCAATTAATATAATGCTTTTCGTCATTAGTGCATTGCTGACGGGGTTGGTGTGAAGGGGGGGGGGGGGCAACAGATTATAGTGTAGGAAATTCCAATACATTTCCATTTTTTTTTTTTTTTTTTTTTTTTTAATTGTAAGAGTAATTAGCAGGGCAGTCGAAAATACATTCATATTATTATCATTATTATTTTTTAACAATTAATTCAATGCATTATCTTTTTTATGTTTATAGTAATGATACTAATGTAGACAGCAACATTAACAAAGATACTAATATTTCTACTAATAGTTATTCTGATATCATGATCAATAGTAAGACATGTCTAATACTTATAAGATTAATGACTATAAAGATGATGATGATAGTAACAATGATAGTAATAATAAAAATCATAATAACAATCATAATAACAATGATAATAATAATAATGATAATGATAATAATAATAATAATAATAATAATGATTATAATAACAATAATAATTATAAAATTTTATTAATGACAATGATAACAAAAATGATGATGATGATGATAACAGTAATAGTAATAATGATAATAATTATAGTAATAATAATAGAAACAATAGTAATGATATTAATGAAAATGGTAGTCATAATGACTGTAACGATAAACGTAATGATAATGATGATAGTAATAATGATAGTAATGATAATAATGATGATGATGATGATGATGATGATGATGATAACAGCAATAATAATAATAATGATAACCAAAATCAAAACAATAATGATGATAACAATAATGATAAAGATTATAATGATGATAACAATGCAACCCTTCTACTAGAACAAATACTAATAACGATATCAATAATAATGATAACTATGATAATAACAACAGTAATAATGATTATAAGAAAAATGGAGATAATGATAATAATGATAATAATAGTAAATATAAAAAGTAATGATATTAACAATAACCAGGAAAGTAATAGTAACAATGATAAGCAACGATAATGATGGTAATGATGATAATGATAAAAAAATAAGAGCAAGAATGACAATGATAAGAACAATAATAGATTTAGTTTTGATGTTAATGATCATAATAACAAAGTAATAATGATAACAACGACAGTGATAATGATAGAAAAAAATATCTAAAAAATGCAATGATAATAATGAAAATAGCAATAATCATGATAACGATAATGATAACCATAGCAAATATGATGATGATAATAATGATAATAATGGCGCCGGAAGGAGTCGGGGTCAAGGTCAATCGCGGCGATAAAAGGCGCCTTTGAGTGCGTCGAAAGAGCGACTGTTGGTGTGGGTGAAGAGGGGAAGGAAGGGCACAAAGGGAAAAAAAAGGGGAAAAAAATATTTGATAGCACAAATGCATACATACATGTACCATACGCAAACAGAGAGAGAGGGGGGGAGGGATGGAGAGACAGAGAGAGAGAGAAAGAAAGAAAGAGTGAGAGAGAGAGACAGAAAGAGAGAGAGAGAGGAAGGGTCACATACAGACACATACGCGCGCGCGCGCTCGTGCAGACGAAAAGGCTCACGCAAATTACTCTTCCCCACCCTCACCTCTCTCTCTCTCCGGAAAGATGTTGCGGAAATTCCCCTCCCAACCCCTTCCCAGTGCCCTTCGGCCACGGTGGACGAGAGGGTAAAGGCGCCAGGGTCGAACGCGCGACCACGGCTTCGGATACGTGGTCGCGGGTTCGAACCCCCAAAAGGGAGCAAAAAAGGCTCCCTCTGATTGCAACACTGCCCGGGGCTGAAAGACATGAAAAGCTCCGGGCTTAAAAAAAAGCGCCGTTGCAATCAGTTTTGGTTTTCGACTGCCCTCTGCGTGTGTTCAAGCGCCTTTGTTTACACACAATTGCGGGACACTTTTTTTTAAAGACAGATCGTGAGTGAAAGGTGGAGTGTATTCCGAATAGACTTTCGGAACAGGAATTTTAAAAAGAAAAAATACTTAGAAGGGATACGAGTCAAAGGTGGAAAAATTGAAATTAAAGGAGAAAAACAAAACAGAATAAGAGGGTGAAGAGTAAAGATGAGAGAGAGTCGATTAATGTGCTTGGTAGTTGGGTCATTTCCAGCAGTTCCGTGGCCGTGACGAGCGAGGGTTCGATTCCCGGTGGATTTGCCTTTTATGAAGCTTCAACAGGAAAATGAGCGAGTGTGTCCCTCGCGAGATTTTGGAAGGAATCCGTGAGATAAAAAAAAAAAAAAAAAGAAAATTGAAATGGCCGCCGTCCGCCATTTTGAATATTGCAATTATTGCTCGGATGAAGGTTTCTGGGTTTCAGCTGAAAGGTCCAAATCTGACGTTGGTTTCAGGATAAAATATCTCTCTTGACCTTTAAATCATCAATAGTTAATGACTTTTATCATATCCTATTTGGTTCTAATCAAAGATCTTTTCACATTCACTTAAAATGTAGATAATAAAATTACAATATTTATAATTATTATTGTTATTATTATTTTTATTAGTTTTATCAATCTGCGAAAATTACTTCTTCGTTTTCTGTTTATCATTTATGTTTTCATATAACTGTTCTTTGGATGTTTTCGTTTATGATTTTGAATATCTTTTCTTAGGCACCTGATCGTATTTAGTCTCCCTTTATCAGTATCTCTCTCTCTCTTTCTCTCTCTCTTTCTCTCTCTCTCTCTCTCTCTCTCTCATTCTCCCTCTTTCTCTATTTCTCTCTCTTATTCTCCCTCTTTCTCTATTTCTCTCTCTCACTCTTTCTCTCTTTCTCTCTCTCTCTCTCTCTCTCTCTCTCTCTCTCTCTCTCTCTCTCTCTCTCTCTCTCTCTCTCTCTCTCTCTCTCTCTCTCTCTCTCTCTCCCTCTGTCGATCTATCTACCTGTCTATATCTTTATATACATAGAGACATTAAAATATATATACATATGCATCGAGTGATATGTACTCACGAATAAACATTCACACACACACATGTACACATAGGCAATGGTAGTAGACGCCTAAATTAGTGACCAAAAAGAATTGGTTTTCTCAAGTAAGATAACTTTTATTTATCTATTCAATTTGCATTATGAACCAGTTCTTTATGTAAAAATGTTACGGGAGAAAACAATATAGAGAGAAAGAAAGATAGCAAAAATAACTGATATAGTGAGCGAGCGAGAGAGAGGGAGAGAATAAGAGAGAGGGAGAGAAAGAGAGAGAGAGAGAGAGAGGGGGGGAGGGGGGGGAGGGAGGGAGAGAGAGAGAGAGAGAGAGAGAGAGAGAGCAAGAAAGAGAGATAGAGATAAAGAGAATCATAATCAATTTTCTATACTCATTATTTTCATTCAATTATTTCAGCGAATTAATCTTAAGTAGTCTTTTATCCCAGTGGTTCCCAACCCTTTTTCAGGCGACCCCAGTCATGTTCCTCCAGACATGACCTTGACCCGTCTATTCTACAAGGTATAGGCTCATGTTATATTACAATGCTATTCTATCGTATTTATATTATTCAGTCATTATGCAAAGAATTCGATAAAGAAATACGATAACATTTCTTTGGTTCGAGTTTCATCAAAATTCAGATTTTTTTTCATTGTATTTTAATTATTGTACTGTAATTAAGAAAAATTTAGCCAATAGCAATATGTGACTATGTTTATACCTGAAACATCTCACAATTCAGAATTGACCACGTCTTGGCGACCCACACGCACACACGCGAACACGCAGACGAATACGCTCATGCAGACACTCTCTTATGCACTCACTCTCCCTCAAAAAGATCTCTCTCTCTCTCTCTCTCTCTCTCTCTCTCTCTCTCTCTCTCTCTCTCTCTCTCTCTCTCTCTCTCTCTCTCTCTCTCTCTCTCTCTCTCTCCCTCCTTCCCTCTCTCCCAAAAGATGTTACGGAAATACCCCTCCCAACCCCTTCCCAGTGCCCCTCGGCCACGGTGGACGAGAGGGTAAAGGCGCCAGGGTCGAACGCGCGACCACGGGTTCGGATACGTGGTCGCGGGTTCGAACCCCCAAAAGGGAGCAAAAAATGCTCCCTCTGATTGCAACACTGCCCGGGGCTGAAAGACATGAAAAGCTCCGGGCTTAAAGAAAAGGCGCCGTTGCAATCAGTTTTGACTTTTGATATATCCTAAATGTATGCATAGGAGCATTTATAGACATGGGATACATAAAAATATGTGAAATGTGGTGTCTATCCCGTAGAGTTTTGTAGCTCGGGATGGATAGATCACATGTTTGGAAATAATGTATTGAGGACCTGATGTGTGTGTG
>NC_091589.1:11884207-11889207 GCF_042767895.1 Penaeus vannamei
GCAAACAAACTGTTTTAGAGAGTAGATTAAATGGGAAGTTAAATTTTATACGAATGATAGATCTAAGGGAAACCTAAATAAAAAGAGAAAGAGAGAACGAAAAAAAAAGAAGAAAGAAACTGAAATGAGGAACTGAAAGAGAAGAGAGATAATAAATTTCTAGAGAAGGCAATACGAGATAAGCTGAAAGGAAAATCGAATAGAACAAGAAAGGAAAACCGAAAGAGACAAGAGAGATGACATAAGGAGAGGGTAACCGATGGAAAAAAAATCTGTTCAAATCGTGGCGAGAAAGAGAAGACATAGAGAGGGAGAGAGAGGTGGGGGGAGGGGGGAGAGAGAGAGAGAGAGAGAGAGAGAGAAAGAGAGAGGGAGGAAGAGAAGAAGAGAGAGAGAGAGAGTGAGATATAGATAGGGAGGGAGGGAGGGAGAGAGAGAGAGAGAGAGAGAGAGAGAGAAAGAGAGAAAGAGTGGGAGGGAGGGAGAGAGAAAGAGAGAGAGAGAGAGAGAGAAGCAAAAAGAAAGAGAGAGAGAGACAGACAGACAGACAGAGACAGAGAGAGAGGGTGTCGGGCCTTGTTTTCCCCTGACTTCGGTGGGTTATCGAGACACAGTTCTAGTTTCTTCTTGACTGACATGTTGCTGACAGCGAGGCAACGTCTCGTGCTTGTGCCAGTCCCGGCAAGTGGGAGCCCGGGGGGGGGGGTCCAGGCAGTGACCCAAGGTAGAGTGTGACGAAGCATTGAAGAACAGGTCAGAGGTCAAGAGGTCAAGAGCGCTAACCCGAAGCCGTAAGGGAAAGAGAGAGAGAGAAACAGATAAACAGAAAAAGGGAGATAGATAACAAAGAAAAAAAGACAGACAGAGAAACAAACAGAAAGGAAATAAAGATAAAAAAAAAAAAGAAGGAAGATAGACACAAAGAAAAAAAAAGTGAGAATAAAAGAGAGAAGCGGGAGAGGGCGGGGGCGGGTAATGAGTGAAGTGTGAGGGGGTAATGAGTGAAGTGTGAGGGGGGGGGGGGATAATCATAGAACAATCCTGAAAACAAAATCTCTCCCTCCGCAGTTTCTTTGTTAATTAATCTAATGTTTTTCGTCATTAGTGCATTCCTGGAGTTGGTACGAAAGGGGGAGGGGGAGAGAAACAGAGAAAAAACAATAATAGTAAAGATAATTTTGGACGAAAGTGCAACATGTCTCCCATAAAAGAAAGTATAAAGAAAGCATTTCATAGAGATAATGTAATTTGGAGAAAGTCGTGTAAAGAAAGAGAGGGAGAGAGAAAAAATAATAATAAAGATGATTTTGGAGGAAAGTGCAGCATGTCTCCCGTCAAGGTTTTTTCTCTTCAATCGTAAGGGTGGTTTGCAGGGCAATCGAAAATGCATTTCTTTTTTCTTTTCTTTTTAAAATATTGTTAATGTCTGTAGCCATGATGCTGATGCTGACAATAATGCCAAAACAGATACAAATATTCCAACTAAAAGTAATACTTATACTGATATTAAGATTAATATTATTATACTGATATTAAGATTAATATTATTATTGATATATTAGGACTAATACTACTATAGCTAATACTGATTCCAGTTATGATACAAATATTGATAACATCACTATTATGAATACTAATGAGGATAATGATATACATAATAATGACGATAATAATAACATATAATGGCAATGATGTTAATGAAAATGATTATGGTGATAGTAATAATAATAAAGAAATATAATAACAATGATGATAATAATAATAATAATAATAATAATAATAATAGTAATAATAATAGTAATGATAATAATAACTATGACAATAATAAAAAATGATAATGATGATTAAAATAGAATTCTTGATGATGATAATAATGATAATGATAATGATGGTGATTATGTCGATAATGATAATCATTATAATAAAGATAATAGTTAAAAGAATAATAAAACTAAGAATAGTGATGATTATAATAACAATTCTGATAATAGAAATAACAATAATGATAATAGCAACAACAATAATATAAATGATTATGATCATGCTACTAATGATGATAATGATCATAATAATGATAATAATAAAAAATATATATAACAATAATGATAATCATAACGATAATAATGACAATGATTATAGTGATAATAGTTGCTATCATTGTGATAATAATATGGATAATGATCATAATAATAACAATAATAACAGTAATATTAATAACAACAATAATAATGATAAAAATAGCAATAACATCACCAAAATTGAAACATCCCCCCACACGTACATACGCAGACATAAATATACACGCCCATGCATTACGCTCTCTCCCTCTCTCTCTCTCTATCCCCCTCTCCCTTTCTCTCTCTCTCCCAAAAGATGTTCCTTAAATCCCCCTCCCAACCCCTTCCCAGTGCCCCTCGGCCACGGTGGACGAGAGGGTAAAGGCGCCAGGGTCGAACGCGCGACCACGGCTTCGGATACGTGGCCGCGGGTTCGAACCCCCAAAAGGGAGCAAAAAAGGCTCCCTCTGATTGCAACACTGCCCGGGGCTGAAAGACATGAAAAGCCCCGGGCATTAAAAAAAAAAGCGCCGTTGCAATCAGTTTTGACTTTTGATATATCCTAAATGTATGCATAGGAGCATTTATAGAAATGGGATACATAAAAAATTAATGTGTGAAATGTGGTGTCTATCCCGTAGAGTTTTGTGGCTCGGGATGGATAGATCACATGTTTGGAAATAATGTGTTGATGACCTTATGTGTGTGTGTGTGTGTGTGTGTGTGTTTGTGTGTGTGTGTGTGTGTGTGTGTGTGTGTGTGTGTGTGTGTGTGTGTGTGTGTGTGTGTAACGGTAGGAGAGAGAGAGAGACATGCAGAGAGAAAAAGAAAGAGAGAAAGAAAGAGAAACATGCAGAGAGAGAGAAAAAAGAGAGAGATGATTGATTGAGAAATAAGTCGAGAAAAAAAAATGAATTGTTAAGCTAAAAGAAAGTATAAAGAAAGCATTTCATAGAGATAATGTAATTTGGAGAAAGTCGTGTAAAGAAAGAGAGGGAGAGAAAAAAGAAATAAAATGAAATAAGAAAATTAAAGCAAAAGAGAAATGAACCATATATAGAGACGAGGAAATGAGAAGAAAGGAAATCAACTAATGAAATGAAATGAAGGGAAAGACGAGATGTTTTCAGAGACATGACGAAAAAGATAAATAATGATGATAATGATATTAACGACAATAATAACAAGAGATGAAATATTATAAGGATAGCAGATAAACTGTTTTCAAAGCGATGGAGGGAAAGGAAATGGAGGCAAAATAAAATAAAATGGGAAATTAAAAATATGATAATAACCTGCTTCTGTGTGGATGATAGAACTAAAGAAAACTAAAAGAAAAGGGGTAAGAAAGAGAAATAAGGAATTGAAAGAGAAGAGAGATAAGACATTTTTAGAGAAAGGCAATAAGAGATGAGCTGAAAGGAAAATCAAACGAAAAAAGAAAATCGAAAGATGAATTATTTTTAAAGAGATGGCGGAAGAAGAATAAAATCAGATTTCTTTTTTTCAAATTCTGGCGAGAAAGAGGAGAGAGAGAAGAGAGAAAGAGAGACAGAGAGAGAGAAAGAAAGAGAGAGAGAGAGGGAAAGATAGAGAGAGAGAGAGAGAGAGAGAGAGAAAGGGGAGACAGAAAGAGACATACAAACAGAAGGAGAGACACAGAGAAAGATAGACAGACAGACAGGCAGGAAGAGAGATAAAAAGACAAACAAACAAACAGAGAAATGAAAAAGAAAGACAAAAGGACAAATAAAGACAGAAAGAAAGAAGAGAGAAACGGGAGAAGGACGGGGTGGGGGTAGGTAATGAGTTAAGCGCGAGGGGGGGGGGGATAATTATAGAACAATCATGAAAACAAAATATCTCTTCGCAGTTTTTTGTTAATTAATCTAATGCTTTTCGTCATTAGTGCATTGCTAGCGGAGTTGGTATGAAAGGGGGGGGGGGTACAACAAATTATAGTGTAGGAAATTCCAATACATCTCCAAATATTTTTTTTATATATATATAATCGTAAGAGTGATTGGCAGGGCAGTCGAAAATACATTCATATTATTATCATTATCATTTTTTTATCAATTAATCAATTCATCTATTGTTTTGTGTTTAATGATACTAATTGAGACAACAACATTAACACAGATACTAATATTTCTACGAATAGTTATAATAATTCTGATATCATGATCAATACTATGTCTAATACTAATAAGATTAATGATTAAAAAGATGATGATGATAAAAGTAACAATGATAATAATAATCATCATCATAATAACAATAATGATATAGATAATAATAATAATAATAGTAATAATAATAATGATGATGATGTTAATAATAGTTCTAATAATGACAGTGATAGCAAAAAATATAATGATGATGATGATAACAGTAATAATAATAACAGTAATAATGATAATAATGATGATAATGATGATGATAACAATAACAATAATAATGATAATAATGATAGTAATAATAATAGAAACAACAGCAATAATATTAATGAAAATGTTAATCTTACAGATTGTGATGATAAAAGTAATGATAATGGTGATAGTGATGATGATAATGATGATGATGATGATAACGATAGTGATAGCAGTAATAATAATAACCAAAATCATAATAATGATGATAACAATAATGATAAAAATTATAATGATAACAATGCAACCCTTCTACTAGAACAAATACTAATAACAATAACAATAATAATGATAACTATGATAATAACAACAGTAATAATTATTATAAGAAAAATGGAGATAATGATAATAATGATAATAATAGTAAATATAAAAAATAATGATATTAACAATAACCAGGAAAGCAATAGTAACAATGATAAGCAACGATAATGATGGTAATAATAATAATGATAAAAAAATAAAAGCAAGAATGACAATGATAAGAACAATAATAGAATTAGTTTTGATG
>NC_091589.1:11894207-11899207 GCF_042767895.1 Penaeus vannamei
AATAACGACAATAATAACAAGAGATGAAATAATAAGATGAAATATCATAAGGATAGCAAAAGCGATGGAGGAAAAGGAAATCGAGGGAAAATAAAATAAAATGGGAAATTAAAAATATGATAATAACCTGCTTCTGTGTGGATGATAGAACTAAAGAAAACGAAAAGAAAAAAGGGGAAAGAAAGGGAAATAAGGAACTGAAAGAGAAGAGAGATAAGACATTTTTAGAGAAAGGCAATAAGAGATGAGCTGAAAGGAAAATCAAACGAAAAAAGAAAATTGAAAGATAAATTATTTTTAAAGAGATGGCGGAAGAAGAAGAAAATCGGAAAAAATGTTCAAATTATGGCGAGAAAGAGGAGAGAGAAGAGAGACAGAGAGAGAGAAAGAAAGAGAGAGAGAGAAAGGGGAGACAGAAAGAGACATACAAACAGAAGGAGAGACACAGAGAAAGATAGACAGACAGACAGGCAGGAAGAGAGATAAAAAGACAAACAAACAAACAGAGAAATGAAAAAGATAAAGAAAGACAAAAAGACAAATAAAAAGAGAAAGAAGGAAGAGAGAAACGGGAGGAGAAGGGGGGGGCATAGGTAATAATTGAAGTGGGAGGGGGGGAGGGATAATCATAGAACAATCATGAAAACAAAATCTCTCTCTTCGCCGCTTTTTGTTAATCAATCTAATGCTTTTAGTCATTAGTGCAATACTGACGGAGTTGGTATGAAGGGGGGGGGGGGAGAACAACAAATTATAGTGTAGGAAATTCCGATACATCTCCAAGTATTTATATATATATATATACATATATATATATATATATATATATATATATATATATATGTGTGTGTGTGTGTGTGTGTGTGTGTGTGTGTGTGTGTGTGTGTGTGTGTCAATTAATCAATTTATTTATTGTTTTGTGTTTATAGTAATGATACTAATTTAGACAACAACATTAACACAGATACTAATATTTCTTCTAATAGTTATAATGATACTGATATCATGATCAATACTAAGACATGTCTAATACTAATAAGAGTAATGATTATAAAGATGATGATAATAGTAACAATGATAGCAATAATAATAATCATAATAACAATGATAATAATGATAATAACAATAATAATTATGATGATGATGATGATAATAAAATTGTAATAATGACAATGATAACAAAAATGATAATGATGATGATGATGATAACAGTAATAGTAATGATAGTAATAATGATAACAATGATGATGATAGTAATGATAATATAAACAATAGTAATGACATTAATGAAAATGTTGATCTTACTGACTGTAGTGATAAAAGTAATGATAATGATGACAGCAATGATGAAAATGATGATGACGATGATAACAGCATTGATAATAATAATAATAACCAAAATCATAACAATAATGATAAAGATTATAATAATAATAATTATTATTACAAATATTAAAAAATAATGACAATAATAATAAATATTAAAAATAATGATATCAGTAAACACCAGGAGAGTAACAATAACAATAATAATAGCAACCAAAATGATGATGATGATGATAATAATAATGAAAGTAATAATAATAATGATAATCATAATCATAATAATAATAATGATAATCATAATAATAATAATAATAATAATAATAATAATAATAATAGTAATAATGATAATATTAATGAAATATGGAAACAATGCACTAACGCCTTTTATAATGAATATATAACCTCTCTGTTCGGGATTCCATCCCGCGCCGCCAGATCGTAAGGCGGCCGCTCTATCCACTCGTCCACCCCTCACTAAAAGGATTGTGCAAACAGGCACCATCTGGCACCATGGACTAACTACTCATACCTGAGTAAGTATAGCGAGATTTTACGCACAATCCCCGTGAGCATTCGGGACTTATGGAAAGCAGATCAAACCCCAAATCAGATAACCCGAGGTATATTAATGAAAGATGGAAACAATACACTACCGCATTTTTATCATGAATACATAACCTCTCTGTTCTGATCTGCTTTCCATAAGTCCCGAATGCTCATGAAAAATAAAAACAAAGATGACAATGATAAGAGCAATAATAAAATTAGTATTGATATTATCATAATGACAATAATAGTAATAATGATAACAATAACAATAATAGAAAAAATTATATCTAAAAGTTTGAATGTTGATAATGAAAATAGTAATAATCATGATAACGATAATGATAACAATAGCAAATATGATAATAAAAATAATGGTGATCTTAATGATAAGGAAATGATAACGTGGGCGTAAGGCAAATACACATACTCAATGATTGACTTTCTAGAACTGCAACTTGCACACATGTCCCCCATTCACCCCCCCCCCCCCGCCCCACATGGCGCCGGAAGGAGTCGGGGTCAAGGTCAATCGCGGCGATAAAAGGCGCCTTTGAGTGCGTTGAAAGAGCGACTGTTGGTGTGGGTGAAGAGGGGAAGGAAGGGTACAAAGGGGAAAAAAAAAAAAAAAGTTTTAATAGCACAAATGCACACATACACACACCCGCATGCATATATGTGCATACACACGCACAAACACACATGCACCATACGCAAACAGAGAGAGAGAGAGTGAGAGAGACATAGAAACAGAGAGACAAAGAAAGAGAGAGAGAGTAAAGGAGGGAGAGACAGACAGAGAGAGAGAGAAAGAGACAGATACGCGTGCAGAAGCATACGCTCACACACATACAGATGTACACACACACACACACACACAAAGACGAACACGCAGACGAACATGCTCCAGCAAACACATACGGACACGGACAAACACACACACACTCACATGACACGCGGACGGACACGCTCATGTAGTCGTAGACACACACGCACACAAACGCGCACATACAGACGAACACGCCCACGCAAACACACGCAGACATAAACATGCACATATATGCACACGCACGCACACGTACACACATACGTCCTCTCTCTCTGTCTCTCTCCCTCCTTCGCCCCCCCCCCCGCCCCCGGAGAGATAGAGAGAGAGAGAGAGAGGGAGAAAGGGGGAGAGGGAGAGAGAGAGAGAGAGAGAGAGAGAGAGAGCAAGAAAGAGAGATAGAATCATAATTATTTTTCTATAATAGGCCTGTGATCACCCATTATATATCTAATTATTTTTATTAAATTATTTCAGCGAATTAATCTTAAACCCAAGTAGTCCATTTATCCCAGTGGTTCCCAACCCTTTTTCAGGCGACCCCAGTCATGCTCCTCCAGACATGACCCCGACCCCAGTCATGCTCCTCCAGACATGACCTTGACCCGTCTGTTCTACAAGGTATAGGCTTATGTTATATTATAATATTTTATCATATTTATATTATTCAGTATGCAAACAATTCGATAAAGAAAAAAAACACAATTACGATAACATTTCTTTAGTTCGAGTTTCATCAAAATTCAACATTTTTTTCTCTTTTTTTTGTATTATATTTTTATTATTGTACAGTAATTAAGAGAAATTTAGCCAATAGCAATATGTGACTATGTATATACCTAAAACATCTCAAAATTCAGAATTGACCAGGTCTTGGCGACCCACACGCACACACGCGAACACGCAGACGAATACGCTCATGCAGACACTCTCTTATGCACTCACTCTCCCTCAAAAAGATCTCTCTCTCTCTCTCTCTCTCTCTCTCTCTCTCTCTCTCTCTCTCTCTCTCTCTCTCTCTCTCTCTCTCTCTCTCTCTCTCTCTCTTAGAAAAATGTTTGGGAAATCCCCCTCCCAACCCCCTCCCAGTGCCCCTCGGCCACGGTGGACGAGAGGGTAAAGGCGCCAGGGTCGAACGCGCGACCACGGGTTCGGATACGTGGTCGCGGGTTCGAACCCCCAAAAGGGAGCAAAAAAGGCTCCCTCTGATTGCAACACTGCCCGGGGCTGAAAGACATGAAAAGCTCCGGGCTTAAAAAAGAGCGCCGTTGCAATCAGTTTTGGTTTTCGACTGCCCTCTGCGTGTGTTCAAGTGCCTTTGTTTACACACAACTGCGGGACACTTTTTTTTTTAGACAGATCGCGAGTGAAAGGTGGAGTGCACACCGCGTAGAATTTCGGGACAGGAAGCTTAAAGAGAAAAATACTTGGAAGGGATACGAGTCGCGGATGGAAAAAGAGAAATTAAAGGGGGAGAAACAAATCGGAATAACAGAGTAAAGAGTAAAGATGAGAGAGAGTCGATTAATGTGCTTGGTAGTTGGGTCATTTCCAGCAGTTCCGTGGCCGTGGAGAGCGAGGGTTCGATTCCCGGTGGATTTGCCTTTTATGAAGCTTGGACAGGAAAATGAGCGAGTGTTTCTGTTGAAATTTTGGGCGGAATGCGTGACACAAAAATCCAAGATGGCCGCCGCTCGTCATTTCGAATATTGTATATTTTATCTTTTTAAAGTCTTATTTTATATTTTCTTTCTTTCTTTATTCATTTTTTTGCCAGGATAAAGGTTTATAGGTTTGTTTAGGCTGAAAACTTTATATTTGACATCTGTTACATAGTAAACCGCTCTCGTGGCCTTTGAATAATGGATAGCCAGCCATTTTTTGTCACCTATGATCTAATGAAAGCTCCTTTTATGCTCACTTGAAGGATAGATGATGAAATTGTGAAATGTCTTGTTCTTTTTATTAATTCCCGAAAATCTCTACTTTATTTTGCTTTTTTTCGTTGTTTACTGTTTATTTCAATTGGCTTTCCTTCGTTTTTCTCGTTTATAATTAAGAATGTCTTTTCTTAGGCCGTTGATGGCAGGTAAAATCTCTCTTTATCATTGTAAGTCTGTGTCTATATCTCTCTAGATGTCTGTCTATCTATTTGTTTATCAATCTATCTACCTATCTCATTATCTGTCATATGTATATCAATACCTATCTATTTATTTATCTATCTATCTATATACATATTAGTGACTTCCCTTTATGAATATATGTATGTATGTATCAAGTCATAAGTACACACGAAGAA
>NC_091589.1:11901707-11904207 GCF_042767895.1 Penaeus vannamei
TTTCGACTGCCCTCTGCGTGTGTTCAAGTGCCTTTGTTTACACACAACTGCGGGACACTTTTTTTAAAAGAGATCGCGAGTGAAAGGTGGAGCGCACACCGCGTAGAATTTCGGGACAGGAAGCTTAAAGAGAAAAATACTTGGAAAGGATACGAGTTGAGGATGGAAATTTAAAGGAAAATTATAGGAAGAATAAAAGAAAAATTAAAGGGAAAGAAAAGCAAAACGGAATAACAGGATAAACAGGAGGGGGAGTCGATTAATGTACTTAGTAGTTTCATTTCCGGCATTTCCGTGGCCGTGGAGAGCGAGGGTTTGATTCCCGGTGGGTTTGCCTTTTATGAAGCTTGGACAGGAAAATGAGCGAGTGTGTCCCTCGCCAAATTTTAGGCGGAATCCCTGAGATAAAATAGAAAAGATAATCAAAATCAAAATGGCCGCCGTCCGTCATTTCGAAAATTTTAATTGTTGCTCGGATGAAGGTTTCTGGGTTTCAGCTGAAAGGTCCAAATCTGACGTCGGTTTGAGGGGAAAAAAAACTCTCTTGACCTTTAAATCCCCTATAGTTAATTATCTTTATCCTATTCGATTCTAATGAAATGGCTTTTTGTACTCACTTGAAATATAGATAATAAAAGTACACACAATTTCTTATTTTTGTTGATTGATTTCCGAAAATTACTTTTTCGTGATCTTTGTTCTTTGTTTATTATCTATATTTTTATATAACTGTATTTTGGTTGCTGTCGTTTATCATTATGAATATCTTTTCTTAGACACTTAATCGCATATAGTCTCCCTTTATCATCACATATCCACATGTCTATCTGCCTATCTATCTTACTACCCATTTATCTATCTACCTATCAATATCTCCATATGCATGTATTAGACATTAGATAAGGACACACGAACAAACATTCAAACACACATGCACACAAAGGCAATGATATTAGACGACTAAATTATAGACCAAAAAGGATTATTTTCTCAAGTAACATTATTTTTAGTTATCTTGTCAACATGCTTTATAAACCAGTTATTGATATAAAAAAGTTACGCGAGAAAAAAAGAAAGAGAGAGTGGAAGAGAGTATGAGTTACTGAATGAGCGAGCGAGAGAAAGGGAGAGAGAGAGAGAGAGAGAGAGAGAGAGAGAGAGAGAGAGAGAGAGAGAGAGAGAGAGAGAGAGGAGAGAGAGAGAGAGAGAGAGAGAGAGAGAGATAGAAAGAGAGGGTGAGGGAAAGAGAGAAAATCTATTCAGACATGTTATACATACATATTTTCCTTTCATCTATAATTTGCACTTGGATTTTAAGTTGCCAAAAGAAAATAAAAAGTTTTATGAAAGAGAAAAAGCGAAAAAAAAAGAAAAATATCCTTATATTATAGTGATAATAACAATAATGATGATAATAAACAAATAAAAACTCTAAAAGTTTTATCCTTGAAAGACAAAAGATTAGATAGATTATGCAAAACGTGATGAGCGACTGAAACAGAAAAGGGGCTACGACCAATTTTAAATCATAACTATTTTTCTATAATAGGCCTGTGGTCACCCATTATATATCTACTCATTATTTTCATTCAATTATTTTAGCGAATTAATCTTAAACTCAAGCAGTCCTTTTATCCCAGTGGTTCCCAACCCTTTTTCAGGCGACCCCAGTCATGCTCCTCCAGACATGACCCCGACCCCAGTCATGCTCCTCCAGACATGACCCCGACCCCAGTCATGCTCCTCCAGACATGACCCCGACCCCAGTCATGCTCCTCCAGACATGACCCCGACCCCAGTCATGCTCCTCCAGACATGACCCCGACCCCAGTCATGCTCCTCCAGACATGACCCCGACCCCAGTCATGCTCCTCCAGACATGACCCCGACCCCAGTCATGCTCCTCCAGACATGACCCCGACCCCAGTCATGCTCCTCCAGACATGACCCCGACCCCAGTCATGCTCCTCCAGACATGACCCGACCCCAGTCATGCTCCTCCAGACATGACCCCGACCCCAGTCATGCTCCTCCAGACATGACCCCGACCCCAGTCATGCTCCTCCAGACATGACCCCGACCCCAGTCATGCTCCTCCAGACATGACCCCGACCCCAGTCATGCTCCTCCAGACATGACCGCGACCCCAGTCTGTTCTACAAGGTATAGGCTTATGTTATATTATAATGCTATTTTATCATATTTATATTATTCAGTTTGCAAAGAATTCGATAAAGAAAAATCCACAATTAAAATATTTCTTTAGTTCGAGTTTCATCAAAATTCAGCAGAGTTTTTTCTTTTTTTGTATTATATTTTAATTATTGTACAGTAATTAAGAGAAATTTAGCCAATAGCAATATGTGACTATGTATATACCTAAAACATCTCACAATTCAGAATTGACCACGTCTTGGCGACCCACACGCACACACGCGAACACGCAGACGAATACGCTCATGCAGACACTCTCTCTCTTATGCACTCACTCTCCCTCAAA
>NC_091589.1:11909207-11911707 GCF_042767895.1 Penaeus vannamei
CATCCAGACATGACCGTGACCCGTCTCTTCTACAAGGTATAGGCTTATGTTATATTATAATGCTATTTTATCATATTTATATTATTCAGTAAGTATGCAAATAATTCGATAAGGATAAATATAAAGATAAATATAAAGATAAATTACGATCATATTTCTTTAGTTCGAGTTTCATCAAAATTCAGCAGATTTTTTTTTCTTTTTCTTTTGTATTGTATTATAAGTATTGTACAGTAATTAAGAGAAATTTAGCCAATAGCAATATGTGACTATGTATATACCTAAAACATCTCACAATTCAGAATTGACCACGTCTTGGCGACCCACACGCACACACGCGAACACGCAGACGAATACGCTCATGCAGACACTCTCTCTCTTATGCACTCACTCTCCCTCAAAAAGATCTCTCTCTCTCTCTCTCTCTCTCTCTCTCTCTCTCTCTCTCTCTCTCTCTCTCTCTCTCTCTCTCTCTCTCTCTCTCTCTCTCTCTCTCTCTCGCAGAAAAATGTTAGGGAAATACCCCTCCCAGCCCCTTCCCAGTGCCCCTCGGCCACGGTGGACGAGAGGGTAAAGGCGCCAGGGTCGAACGCGCGACCACGGGTTCGGATACGTGGTCGCGGGTTCGAACCCCCAAAAGGGAGCAAAAAAGGCTCCCTCTGATTGCAACACTGCCCGGGGCTGAAAGACATGAAAAGCTCCGGGCTTTAAAAAAAGGCGCCGTTGCAATCAGTTTTGACTTTTGATATATCCTAAATGTATGCATAGGAGCATTTATAGACATGGGATACATAAAAAATATGTGAAATGTGGTGTCTATCCCGTAGAGTTTTGTAGCTCGGGATGGATAGATCACATGTTTGGAAATAATGTGTTGAGGACCTGATGTGTGTGTGTGTGTGTGTGTGTGTGTGTGTGTGTGTGTGTGTGTGTGTGTGTGTGTGTGTGCTTTTTGAGACTTTCATAAGGCAAGATATTCCTTCCTATTTCCACTTCATGAACTGTCATATAATAAAGATATTTCTAAGAGTGAGAACAATTCAATCCTGGCATAACCACGTATGCATGTTTATTGATAAGACATCCACTTGAATAAACTTTCTGGTGAAAAGAAACGAAAAAGGATTAATCTGATGTATTTTGACTAGGAACGGGAGATAAAAGAGAGAAATGGATATAGTAGATAACGGTAGGAGAGAGAGAGAGAGAGATGCAGAGAGAGAGAGAGATGATTGATTGAGAAATAAGTCTAGGGGAAAAAAATGAATTGATAAGCTAAAAGAAAGTATAAAGAAAGCATTTCGTACAGATAATGAAATATGGAGAAAGTCGTGCAAAGAAAGACAGGAAGAGAGAAAAAAGAGATAAAATGAAATAAGAAATTTAAAGGAACAGAGAAATAAACCATATAGAGAGACGAGGAAATAAGAAGAAAGGAAATCAAGTAATGAAATGAAATGAAGGGAAAGACGAGATATTTTCAAAGACATGATGAAAGAGGTAAATAATAATGACAATGATAATAATGATAATAACGACAATAATAACGAGATGAAATAATAAGATGAAATATTATAAGGATAGCAGATAAAATGTTTTCAAAGCGATAGAGGGAAAGGAAATTCAGACAAAAGATAATAAAATGGGAAATTAAAGAGAGTGAAAACCTGCTTCTGTGTGAATGATAGAACTAAAGAAAACGAAAAGAAAAGAAGAAAAAAAGAAAAGAGAAATGAGGAACTGAATGAGCAGAGAGATAAGATTTTTTTAGAGGAAGGCAATAAGAGATAAGCTGAAAGGAAAATCAAATTGAACTAGAAAAGAAACATGAAAGAGACAAGAAGAAAACCGGAAAAAGTTAAAATTATGGTAAGAAAGAGAGAAAAGGAGACAGAAAGAGACAGACAGACAGGCAGAAAGAAAGAATAGGAGAGACAGACAGATAGAAAACAGAGAGAAAAAGACAGACAAACAAACAGAGAAATCAAAAAAGATAAAGAAAGACAAAAAGACAAATAAAGACAGAAAGAAGGAAGAGAGAAACGGGAGGAGAAGGGATGGGGGGGTAGGTAATGAGTTAAGCGCGAGGGGGGGGGATAATTATAGAACAATCACGAAAACAAAATATCTCTCTCCGCAGTTTTTTGTTAATTAATCTAATGCTTTTCGTCATTAGTGCATTGCTGACGGGGTTGGTATGAAAGGGGGGGGGGGGGAGAACAACAAATTATAGTGTAGGAAATTCCAATACATCTCCAAATCAGATATATATATATATATATATATATATATATATATATATATATATACGTATATATATATATATATATATATATATATATATATATATATATATATATATATATATATATATATATATACGTATATATATATATATATATATATATATATATATATATATATATATATATATATATATATATATGTATATATGTATATATATATATATACGTATATATATATATATATATATATATAT
>NC_091589.1:11916707-11924207 GCF_042767895.1 Penaeus vannamei
GTTGCAATCAGTTTTGATTTAACATTTATCCTAAGTGTGTGCATAAGAGTATTTATAGACATGGGATAGTTCGAAGTTTATGTGTGAAAAGCGGAGTGTCTACCCCGTAGAGTTTTGCGGCTCGAGATGGATAAATGAAATGTTTGGAAAGATGTGTCCTGGATTCTCTCTTTCTTCACGTGTACATATAGATATGTGTGTGTGTGTGATGTTTATGTGCGTGCATTTTCGTCTTTGAATTGTCGCTTTAAGATTTTCAAAAGGCAAAATATTTATTCCCATTTATACTTTTTAAGACATATGATAATGATGATTTTAAGAATAGCGAGAAATATCTATTATTGAAATAAGCACACTCATGTCTCATATAATATGCATGTTTAATGATAAGATACAGTTAGATATAATGGATAACGGTAAAAGAGAGAGAGAGAGAGAGAGAAGAAGACAGACAGAGAGAGGGGGGGAAGAGAGAGAGAGAGAAAGAGAGATAGAGAGAGAGAGAGAATAGTGATTGAGACGTAAGTCAAGAAAAAGTAAAACGGAATTGATAAGCTAAATGGAAGTATAAATAAAGCGTTCCATAGAGATAATGTAATATGGAATAAGGAGAGGGAGAGAGAGAAAAAGATAATATAAAATAATAATGATAATAATAATAATAATAATGATAATAATAATAATAATAATAATAATAAATATAATAATGATAATAATAATAGTAACAATAATGATGATAATGATTATATTTTCTGAATAAAAACAGGAAGATAAAAAATATGGTGATGAATTATAAGGATAGCAAACAAACTGTTTTAGAGAGTAGATAAAATGGGAAGTTAAATTTTATACGAATGATAGAACTAAAGGAAACCTAAATAAAAAAGAGAAATTTAAAGAAGAGAAACAAAAAAAGAAGAAAGAAGCTGAAATGGGGAACTGAAAGAGAAGAGAGATAATAAATTTCTAGAGAAGGCAATATGAGATAAGGTGAAAGGAAAATCGAAAAGAACAAGAACAGAAAACCGAAAGAGACAACAGAGACAGAAGGAGAGGATAACCGATGGAAAAAAAATCTGTTCAAATCGTGGCGAGAAAGAGAAGACAGAGAGAGGGAGAGAGAGAGAGAGAGAGAGAGAGAGAGAGAGAGAGAGAGAGAGAGAGAGAGAGAAAGAGAAAGAGAAAGAGAAAGAGAGAGAGAAAGGGAGAGAGGGAGGGAGAGAGAGAGAAAGAGAGAGAGGGAGGGAGAGAAAGAGAAAGAGGGAGAGATAGAGAGAGAGAGGGAGAGAAAGAGAGAGAGAGGCAAAAAGAAAGAGAGAGAGAGACAGACAGAGACAGAGAGAGAGGGTGTCAGGCCTTGTTTTCCCCTGACTTCGGTGGGTTATCGAGACACAGTTCTACTTTCTTCTTCACTGACATGTTGCTGACAGCGAGGCAACGTCTCGTGCTTGTGCCAGTCCCGGCAAGTGGGAGCCCGGGGGGGGGGGGGGGGTCCAGGCAGTGACCCAAGGTAGAGTGTGACGAAGCATTGAAGAACAGGTCAGAGGTCAAGAGGTCAAGAGCGCTAACCCGAAGCCGTAAGGGAAAGAGAGAGAGAGAAACAGATAAACAGAAAAAGAGAGATAGATAAAAAAGAAAAAAAGACAGACAGAGAAACAAACAGAAAGGAAATAAAAAAAAAAAAAAAAGAAAAAAAAAAGAAGGAAGATAGACACAATGAAAAAAAAGTGAGAATAAAAGAGAGAAACGGGAGAAGGCGGGGGGCGGGTAATGAGTGAAGTGTGAGGGGGGGTAATGAGTGAAGTGTGAGGGGGGGGAGGGAGATAATCATAGAACAATCATGAAAACAAAATCTCTCCCTCCGCAGTTTCTTTGTTAATTAATCTAATGTTTTTCGTCATTAGTGCATTCCTGGAGTTGGTACGAAAGGGGGAGGGGGAGAGAAACAGAGAAAAACAATAATAGTAAAGATAATTTTGGAGGAAAGTGCAGCATGTCTCCCATAAAAGAAAATATAAAGAAAGCATTTCATAGAGATCATGTAATTTGGAGAAAGTCGTGTAAAGAAAGAGAGGGAGAGAGAAAAAATAATAGTAAAGATGATTTTGGAGGAAAGTGCAGCATGCCTCCCATAAAAGAAAGTATAAAGAAAGCATTTCATAGAGATAATGTAATTTGGAGAAAGTCGTGTAAAGAAAGAGAGGGAGAGAGAAAAAATAATAGTAAAGATGATTTTGGAGGAAAGTGCAACATATCTCCCATAAAAGAAAATATAAAGAAAGCATTTCATAGAGATAATGTAATTTGGCGAAAGTCGTGTAAAGAAAGAGAGGGAGAGAGAAAAAATAATAGTAAAGATGATTTTGGAGGAAAGTGCAGCATGTCTCCCGTCAAGGTTTTCTCTCTTCAATCGTAAGGGTGGTTTGCAGGGCAATCGAAAATGCATTTCTTTTTTCTTTTCTTTTTAAAATATTGTTAATGTCTGTAGCCATGATGCTGATGCTGACAATAATGCCAAAACAGATACAAATATTCCTACTAAAAGTAATACTTATACTGATATTAAGATTAATATTATTATACTGATATTAAGATTAATATTATTATACTGATATTAAGATTAATATTATTATACTGATATTAAGATTAATATTATTATTGATATATTAGGACTAATACTACTATAGCTAATACTGATTCCAGTTATGATGCTGATATTGATAACATCACTATTATGAATACTAATGAGGATAATGATATACATAATAATGACGATAATAATAACATATAATGGCAATGATGTTAATGAAAATGATTATGGTGATAGTGATAATAATAAAGAAATATAATAACAATGATGATAATAATAATAATAATAATAATAATCATAGTAATAATAATAGTAATGATAATAATAACTATGACAATAATAAAAAATGATAATGATGATTAAAATAGAATTCTTGATGATGATAATAATGATAATGATAATGATGGTGATTATGTCGATAATGATAATCATTATAATAAAGATAATAGTTATAAGAATAATAAAACTAAGAATAGTGATGATTATAATAACAATTCTGATAATAGAAATAACAATAATGATAATAGCAACAACAATAATAGAAATGATTATGATGATGCGACTAATGATGATAATGATCATAATAATGATAATAATAAAAAATATATATAACAATAATGATAATCATAACGATAATAATGACAATGATTATAGTGATAATAGTTGCTATCATTGTGATAATAATATGGATAATGATCATAATAATAATAATAATAATAACAGTAATATTAATAACAACAATAATAATGATAAAAATAGCAATAACATCACCAAAAGTGAAACATCCCCCCACACGTACATACGCAGACATAAATATACACGCCCACGCATTACGCTCTCTCCCTCTCTCTCTCTCTCTATCCCCCTCTCCCTTTCTCTCTCTCTCCCAAAAGATGTTCCTTAAATACCCCTCCCAACCCCTTCCCAGTGCCCCTCGGCCACGGTGGACGAGAGGGTAAAGGCGCCAGGGTCGAACGCGCGACCACGGCTTCGGATACGTGGTCGCGGGTTCGAACCCCCAAAAGGGAGCAAAAAATGCTCCCTCTGATTGCAACACTGCCCGGGGCTGAAAGACATGAAAAGCTCCGGGCTTTAAAAAAAAAGCGCCGTTGCAATCAGTTTTGACTTTTGTTATATCCTAAATGTACGAATAGACATGGGATACATAAAAATTAATGCGTGAAATGTGGTGTCTATCCCGTAGAGTTTTGTAGCTCGGGATGGATAGATCACATGTTTGGAAATAATGTGTTGAGGACCTGATGTGTGTGTGTGTGTGTGTGTGTGTGTGTGTGTGCGTGTGTGTGTGTGTGTGTGTGTGTGTGTGTGTGTGTGTGTGTGTGTGTGTGTGTGTATGTATCGGTAGGAGAGAGTGAGAGACATGCAGAGAGAGAAAGAAAGAGAGAGACATGCAGACAGAAAGAAAGATTGATTGAGAAATAAGTCGAGAAAAAATGAATTGATAAGCTAAAAGAAACTATAAAGAAAGCATTTCATAGAGATAATGTAATTTGGAGAAAGTCGTGTAAAGAAAGAGAGGGAGAGAGAAAAAAGAGATAAAATGAAATAAGAAAATCAAAGCAAAAGAGAAATGAACCATAGAGTGACGAGGAAATGAGAAGAAAGGAAATCAACTAATGAAATGAAATGAAGGGAAAGACGAGATATTTTCAGAGACATGACGAAAAAGATAAATAATGATGATAATGATAATAATGATAATAACGACAATAATAACAAGAGATGAAATAATAAGATGAAATATTATAAGGATAGCAAAAGCGATGGAGGAAAAGGAAATCGAGGGAAGATAGAATAAAATGGGAAATTAAAAATATGATAATAACCTGCTTCTGTGTGGATGATAGAACTAAAGAAAACGAAAAGAAAAAAAGGAGAAAGAAAGAGAAATAAGGAACTGAAAGAGAAGAGAGATAAGACATTTTTAGAGAAAGGCAATAAGAGATGAGCTGAAAGGAAAATCAAACGAAAAAAGAAAATTGAAAGATAAATTATTTTTAAGAGATGGCGGAAGAAGAAGAAAATCGGGAAAGAATGTTCAAATTGTGGCGAGAAAGAGGAGAGAGAGAAGAGAGAAAGAGAGACAGAGAGAGAGAAAGAAAGAGAGAGAGAGAGAGAAAGATAGAGAGAGAGAGAGAAAGGGGAGACAGAAAGAGACATACAAACAGAGGGAGAGACACAGAGAAAGATAGACAGACAGACCGGCAGGAAGAGAGATAAAAAGACAAACAAACAAACAGAGAAATGAAAAAGAAAAAAAAAAAAGACAAATAAAGAGAGAAACGGAAGGAGGATGAGGGGGGGGTAGGTAATGAGTTAAGCGCGAGGGGGGGGGGGATAATTATAGAACAATCATGAAAACAAAATATCTCTCCGCAGTTTTTTGTTAATTAATCTAATGCTTTTCGTCATTAGTGCATTGCTGACGGGGTTGGTATGAAAGGGGGGGGGGGGGGAGAACAACAAATTATAGTGTAGGAAATTCCAATTCATCTCCAAGTATTTATATATATATATATATATATATATATATATATATATATATATATATATATATATATATATATATATATATATATATATATGTGTGTGTGTGTGTGTGTGTGTGTGTGTGTGTGTGTGTGTGTGTGTGTGTGTGTGTGTGTGAGTGTGTGTGTGTGTGTGTGTGTGTGTGTGTGTGTGTGTGTGTGTGTGTGTGTGTGTGTGTAATCGTATGAGTGATTAGCAGGGCAGTCGAAAATACATTCATATTATTATCATTATTATTTTTTAACAATTAATTCAATTCATTTATTGTTTTGTGTTTAATGATACTAATTGAGACAACAACATTAACACAGATACTAATATTTCTACTAATAGTTATAATAATTCTGATATCATGATCAATACTATGTCTAATACTAATAAGATTAATGATTAAAAAGATGATGATGATAATAGTAACAATGATAGTAATAATAATCATCATAATAACAATAGTGATATAAATAATAATGATGATAATAATGATAATAGTAATAATGATGATGATGATGTTAATAATAAAGTTCTAATAATGACAGTGATAGCAAAAATGATAATGATGATGATGATAACAGTAATAATAATAACAGTAATTATGATAATAATGATGATAATGATGATGATAATAATAACAATAATAATGATAATAATGATAGTAATAATAATAGAAACAATAGCAATAATATTAATGAAAATGTTAATCTTACAGATTGTAATGATAAAAGTAATGATAATGGTGATAGTGATGATGATAATGATGATGATGATGATGACGATAGTGATAACAGTAATAATAATAACCAAAATCATAATAATGATGATAACAATAATGATAAAAATTATAATGATAACAATGCAACCCTTCTACTAGAACAAGTACTAATAACGATAACAATAATAATGATAACTATGATAATAACAACAGTAATAATAATTATAAGAAAAATGGAGATAATGATAATAATAGTAAATATTAAAAATACTGATATTAACAATAACCAGGAAAGCAATAGTAACAATGATAAGCAACGATAATGATGGTAATAATAATAATGATAAGAAATAAAATCAAGAATGACAATGATAAGAACAATAATAGAATTAGTTCTGATGTTAATGATCGTAATAACAATAATAGTAATAATGATAACAACGACAATAATAAAGATAGAAAAAAATATCTTAAAAAATGCCATGGTAATAATGAAAATAGCAATAATCATGATAACGCTAATGATAACCATAGCAAATATGATGATAATAATAATGATAATAATGGCGCCGGAAGGAGTCGGGGTCAAGGTCAATCGCGGCGATAAAAGGCGCCTTTGAGTGCGTTGAAAGAGCGACTGTTGGTGTGGGTGAAGAGGGGAAGGAAGGGCACAAAGGGAAAAAAAGGGGGAAAAAAAGTATTAGATAGCACAAATGCATACATACATATACCCGCACACATGTGTGTGGATACACACATATACCATACGCAAACAGAGACAGAGAGGGGGGGGGGAGGGATGGAGAGACAGAGAGAGAGAGAGAGAGAGGAAGGGTCACATACAGACACACACGCGCGCACGCGCTCGTGCAGACGAAAAGGCTCACGCAAATTACTCTCCCTCCCCCCCACTTCTCTCTATCCCTGAGAAAAATGTTGCAGAAATGCCCCTCCCAACCCCTTCCCAGTGCCCCTCGGCCACGGTGGACGAGAGGGTAAAGGCGCCAGGGTCGAACGCGCGACCACGGGTTCGGATACGTGGTCGCGGGTTCGAACCCCCAAAAGGGAGCAAAAAATGCTCCCTCTGATTGCAACACTGCCCGGGGCTGAAAGACATGAAAAGCTCCGGGCTTTAAAAAGAGCGCCGTTGCAATCAGTTTTGATTTAACATTTATCCCGTGTGTGCATAAGAGTATTTATAGACATGGGATAGTTCGAAGTTTATGTATGAAAAGCGGAGTGTCTACCCCGTAGAGTCTTGCGGCTCGAGATGGATAAATGAAATGTTTGGAAAGATGTGTCCTGCATTTGCTTTTTATTTGTACATATAGATATGTGTGTGTGTGTGTGTGGATGCTTACGGGCGTTGCAATCAGTTTTGTCTTTTGATATATCTTGAGTGCATACATAAGTGCATTTACAGACACATATACATGCACACACACATGGGGTAAATAGAAATTCATGCGTGAAATGCGGATCGCCTACCTCTAGAGTTTTGCAGCTTGGGACAGGAAAAGAGGGAATAGATATAATGGATAACGGTAGGAGAGAGAGAGAGAGGGAGAAAATAAGAGGGAGAAAAGTTATTAAGATAAAAGCAATGCCAATAATAATGATAATGGAAATATAGTAATGATGATGATTATTA
>NC_091589.1:11931707-11936707 GCF_042767895.1 Penaeus vannamei
AGAATGGGAGAAATCGGGAATGAAGGAAGAAAGGAAGGATAAGGTAAGAAGGGAAGAAATAGGAAATGAAGGAGAGGGGGAAATAGAGAGAGAGGGGAATGGTTAAAATGGGAAAAAGAGGGGAATAAATAAGAGGGAAAGGGAGGAAAGGAGCTAGAGGAGAGGCGAGAGAAGAGAGGGAAAGGGAGGGGGAATAAGGAAGGGGAGAAAAGGGATAAGGTGAGAATGAAAGAAATAGGAGATGAGGTAAAGGATGGATATGTATATATATATATATATATATATATATATATATATATATATATATATATATATATATATATATATATATATATATATATATATATATATATATATATATATATATATATATATATATATATATATATATATACATATATGTGTGTGTGTGTGTGTGTATGTGTATGTGTGTATGTGTGTGTGTGTGTGTGTGTGTGTATGTATATATACATATATATATATATATATATATATATATATATATATATATATATATATATATATATATATATATATAAATATATATATGTGTGTGTGTGCGTGTGTGTGTGTGTGTGTGTGTGTATGTGTGTATGTGTGTGTGTGTGTGTGTGTGTGTGTATGTATATATATATATATATATATATATATATATATATATATATATATATATATATACATGAATGTATGTATGTATATACATTTATATTTTTTTTTTCAAGGCAGTTGATATAAAGACAAAGAAAATAAAGAGAGAGAAGGAAAAATGCTCCGTTTAAGTCTTCTCGCGTGACAAGAGGAGACACAATGCAGATCGAGTTGGCGTTACTTCGTTGTGTCTGATGCGTGGGAATGGGATTGGCGAATCGCGGGATTTCGTTGTCTGGCGCGTGGGTGGGTGGGGGTGGGAGGGTGGGTGGGTGTGGGTGGGTGGATGGGGGATGGGGGTGAGGGAAGGTGGGGTGGATGGGAGTGGTGGGTTAGAGGGTGGGGTAGTGTGGGAGGGGGTTGTATATGGGTGTGGGTGGGTGAGGATGTGTGTGGATGGTTGGGGGGGGTAGGTGTGGGTAAGTGTGGGAGGGGGTGTCTGGTTGGGGGGTAGGTGTCTGGGTAAGTGTGGTAGGGGGTGTATACAGGTGTGGGTGGGTGGGTGAGGAAGCGTGTGGATTGGTGGGTGGGTGGAGGGGGAGAATGTATATAGCTGTGAGTGAGTGGGTGGGGAAGTGTGTGTGGATGGGTGGGGGGTAGGGCGTGGGTAATTGTGGGAGGGGGGAGAGGGGTGTATATAGGTGTGGTGGGTGGCTGAGGAAGTGTGTGTGGATGGGTGGGGAGGGGTAGGGGCGTGGGTAATTGTGGGAGGGGGAGGGGGGTGTATATAGGTGTGGGCGGGTGAGTGAGGAACTGTGTGTGTATGTGGGAAGGGGTAAGTCTGTGGGGTTTAGTGGGGGAGGAGATGAGAGCGCATGTGTATGTGTAGATACGTGTATGTGTTAGTATGTGTGTATGCCAACGTGTGTGTGTTTATGCCTTCATGTGCATATTTGTCTCTCTATGTGCGTGTGTGCGTGTGTGTCGGTGTCCATACATCAATCATTGTTTGTGCCTTCGTGTGCATTTTTATCCTTCTATGTGCGTGTGTGCGTGTGTACGTGTGTCCGTGTGCATACATCCATCATCGCTTGTGTCTGCATGTGTATCCTTGTCTCTCTATGTGTGTGTGTGCGTGTGTGTCGGTGTCCATATATCACTCATTGCTTGTGCTTTCATGTGTATTTTCATCCTTCCATGTGCGTGTGTGCGTGTGTACGTGTGTCCATACATCACTCATCGCTTGTGTCTGCATGTGTATCCTTGTCTCTCTATGTGCGTGTGCGCGTGTGTGTCGGTGTCCATATATCACTCATTGCTTGTGCTTTCATGTGTATTTTCATCCTTCCATGTGCGTGTGTGCGTGTGTACGTGTGTCCATACATCACTCATCGCTTGTGTCTGCATGTGTATCCTTGTCTCTCTATGTGTGTGTGTGCGTGTGTGTCGGTGTCCATATATCACTCATTGCTTGTGCTTTCATGTGTATTTTTATCCTTCCATGTGCGTGTGTGCGTGTGTACGTGTGTCCATACATCACTCATCGCTTGTGTTTGCATGTGTATCCTTGTCTCTCTATGTGCGTGTGTGCGTGTGTGTCGGTGTGCACATGAGTGAAAGAGCGAGTGCGAGTAAATCTTCTTGGAAACTGCAACTCCTTAAAACACAGGAGTTACGGTGTGTCCAAGTGGCTGGCGAGAGGATTATAACTCTCCCTTTTCCTCTCCCTTTGTCACTCCCTCCTCCCTCTCCTCTTCACTTGGCTCACTTACACGCCCCTTGCTTCGCTCTTATCTTCCCTCTCTTCCTCTCTCTCTTTCTTTTTATCTCCGTTTTTCTTATCTTCTCTTCGTGTCTTTCCGTTTTCCTTTTGCTTCCCCCTTCTCTCTCTCTTTCTTCTTTTGTCCCTTTTTCTCATATTTTCTCCGTGTTTCTTAATTTCTTCTTTGCCTCCCCTTCTCTTCTTCTCTCTCCTCTTCTCTTCTCTATGTCGACCTTTCTCCCCTTACCTTCTCTCCCTCTCTTTCCTCTTCTCTTCTCTATGTCTCCCTTTCTCCCTTCCCTTCTCTCCATCTCTCTCCTCTTCTCTTCTTTCCTTCCCCTCTTTTACTTCTTTGTTTTCCTCTCACCTACCATCCTCCCCTTATTTCCCTTACCCTTAAATTCCTCTTCCTCTCTCTTCTTCCATCTTCCTTTATTCTTACACCTTTCTTCACACTCAATTCCGTTTTTTTTTCTATCCTTCTCACCTTCCTGCCTTCTTACCCTCCAAGATCTTTTCTCTTTACGCATCCTTCCTACTTTCCTCCTTCCTCCTTCCCTCCCTCCTCTATTTCCCCTTTCATCCCTTTCCTCCTATTCCCCTTCCTCCCATACCCTTTCCTCCCTTCCCCCTACCACTTCCTCATTTCTCTCTTGCCCCTTTCTACCTCTCCTTCTTCCCCAATTCCCCTTCCTTTATTCCTCCCTACCTCCCACTCCCTTCCTCCCTACCTCCTCCCCTCCCTTCCTTCCCCTCCCCACCTCCCCCAATTCCCCTTCCTCCCTTCCTCCCTTCCTCCCTACCTCCCTCCCTTCCTTCCCCTCCCCACCTCCCCAATTCCCCTTCCTCCCTTCCTCCCTTCCTCCCTACCTCCCACTCCCTTCCTTCCCTCCCCACCTTCCCAATTCCCCTTCCTCCCTTCCTCCCTTCCTCCTTCCTCCCTTCCTCCCTTCCTCCCTACCTCCCCTCCCTTCCTTCCTCCTCCACTCCCCAATTCCTCTTCCTCCCTTCCTCCCTTCCCCCTACCTCCCCCTCCCTTCCTTCCCTCCCCCCTCCCCCATTCCCCTTCCTCCCTTCCTCCCTTCCCCCTACCTCCCCCTCCCTTCCTTCCCTCCCCCACCTCCCCAATTCCCCTTCCTCCCTTCCTCCCTTCCTCCCTACCTCCCCTCCCTTCCTTTCCCTCCCGACCTCCCCAATTCCCCTTCCTCCCTTCCTTCCCCTCCCCACCTCCCCAATTCTCCTTCCTCTCTACCCTTTCCTACCTCCCCTCCCCCTCCCTACCTCCCTCCCCATCCTCCCCATACCCCTTCCTACCTCTCCCTCCCATCTCCTCTCCTCCCAACCACCACCTTCTCCCCCAGCTTCCCTCCCCCTTCCCTCCCTCCCTCCCACCCTCCCTCCCACCCAGCAACCTTCCTCTTACTCCTCCCTCCCCTCCTTCCTCCCCTCCTCCCATCCTCCCACACCTTCCTCCCTTCCTTCCTCCTCCCCTCCTCTCCCCTCCTTCCTTCTTTCCTCCTCTCCCCTCCTCCTCCCTTAGTCGTCTGGAGCTCCTCCTTGAAGTCTTCCTTGGGTCATAACTCCTCCTCCTGCAAGATCTCAGGGCCTTAGTCTTTCAAGAACAGCGACGCTCAGAGGTAGATGCGGTGGTGGCGAGAGAGGGAGGAAGGGAGGGAGGGAGGGAGAGGGAGGGAGGGAGGGAGGGAGCGAGGGAGGGAGAGGGAGGGAGAGGGAGGGAGAGGGAGGGAGAGGGAGGGAGAGAGGAAGAGAGAGAGAGAGATCCTCTCTATCATTATTTATTTATTTTTATTTATTTATCTATTTTTTTCATTTCTAGTGTGTATTTTATTATTATTTTTTCAATTGTTATAATTTCTATCATTATTCCTAATTGTAATTTTCAATTTTGCCTCGTATTTTCTTTTTTTTTTACATTTTTGTTTTTATTCTCTGATTTCATAATCGTTGTTGCTATTGTCTCACTATTTTCTTTTTTTCTTTCTTTTTTTTTCTTTCCTTCCTTTTTCACAGTATTTAGTAAATAATCAAACTAAAACGATTCAATAACCATCTGGAGATATTGTAAACTTTTATTCTTTATTTTCATATCCATGCTTCTTTGTGTGTATTTCTATATTTGTTTTGTAATCTGTTTATTCTTATTCTTTCTTTGTTTTCTTTTTAGAGACAGAGAGAGAGAGAGAGAGAGAGAGAGAGAGAGAGAGAGAGAGAGAGAGATAAAGAGAGAGAGAGAGAGAGAGAGAGAGAGAGAGAGAGAGAGAGAGAGAGAGAGACAGAGACAGATTTGGTAGTGGCTACTGAGGAATTTTGGAATATATATATATATATATATATATATATATATATATATATATATATATATATATATATATATATATATATATATATATATATACATAATTTCTATTTCTGTTTTTATTCTCTGCTTTCGTTTTCAATTTTTTTGTCTTTTATGATTTTTTTTTCTTCTGTATTCCTTTCTATTTCTATCCCTTATTTCTATATTCCTTTTTTTGTTTTATTGTTTTTTGAATATCTTTTGTAATGATAATGAAAAACCTTCAAATGTATAAATACCCGTTTGATGTATTCTGCTACACCCATCGCTGTAGCAGAGAGAGTACACGCG
>NC_091589.1:11944207-11949207 GCF_042767895.1 Penaeus vannamei
TATTTCTGTAACATCTTTTGAGACAGAGAGAGAGTCTGTTTGTGTGAGAGAGAAAAAAAGTGAGTGAGCAAGAAAGTGTGCGAGTGAGTGAGTGATAAACAGATAGGAAAGAGAGAGATAGAGGGAAGGAGGGAAAGAGGGAGAGAGGGAGGATGGGAGAGAGAGAGAGAATGCATATGTAATTCGTTTCGTCTGCGTGTGTGTGTGTTGTGAGTGTGTGTGTGTGTGTTAACGATTGTGTGACGTTTCCGTCTGTGGGCATATGGTTGTCCGTATGTGTGTATGTGTTTACGTGCACGAGTTTGCGAGTTCGTGTGTGCGTGCATGAATGTCTATTTGTGTGTGTATCTTGTCTTATTATCTTATCTCTCTCTCTCTTTCTTTCTCTCTCCCTCTCTCTTTCTCTCTCTCTTTCTCTCTCTCTCTCTCTCTTTCTCTCTCTCTCTCTCTCTTTCTCTCTCTCTCTCTCTCTCTTTCTCTCTCTCTCTCTCTGTCTCTCTCTCTTTTGTCAGTCACCTGCTATCTTCCATTATCTCTCTTTCTCTTTCTCTCGCGTAACAAATTTTATGAATAACTACGGTTGACGATAAATATTGAATAATAGATAATAAAATCAATCTTCTAATGTTTCCAATAAATGTACATAAACATATTGACAGGTAGACAGACATAGACAGATAGTCAGATAGACAGGCAGATAGATATAGATATGCCATTATATAGGGAGACTTTATATGCAATCAAGTGCCGAAGAAAAAGTAATCATAAACGTGAACAACCAGAAGACAGTCAAACGAAAACATAAACAGTGAACAAAGAACAAAATACACGGTCAAAATTATAATTTGTGGGAATTAATCAACAAAACCTCGCATTTGTTTACCTGTGAAATACACTGCACGTTTCACTCACCCATCACGATCCGTCCAAAACAGTCCCGCAGTTGTATGTACAAATTAGTGCAACGCATTAAGATAATCAAAAGTCAAAACTGATTGCAACGGCGCTCTTTTTTTAAGCCCGGAGCTTTTCATGTCTTTCAGCCCCGGGCAGTGTTGCAATCAGAGGGAGCCTTTTTTGCTCCCTTTTGGGGGTTCGAACCCGCGACCACGTATCCGAAGCCGTGGTCGCGCGTTCGACCCTGGCGCCTTTACCCTCTCGTCCACCGTGGCCGAGGGGCACTGGGAAGGGGTTGGGAGGGGTATTTCCCTAACATCTTTTGAGACAGAGAGAGAGTGTGTGTGTGTTTGTGTGAGAGAGAGAAAAAAGAGAGAGGGTGAGTGAGCAAGAGAGTGTGCGAGTGAGTGATAAACAGAGAGGAAAGAGGGAGATAGAGGGAAGGAAGGGAAAGAGGGAGAGAGGGAGGATGGGAGAGAGAGAGAGAATGCATATGTAATTCGTTTCGTCTGCGTGTGTGTGTGTGTTGTGAGTGTTGAGAGTGTGTGTGTGTGTTTCCGTCTGTGTGCATGTGGTTGTCCGTATGTGTGTATATGTTCGTTTGCGAGTTCGTGTGTGCGTGCATGAATTACTTTTATTTGTGTGCGTGTGTGTGTGTGCGCGCGGGCGTGTGTGTGTGCGCGCGTGGGCGTGTGTGTGTGTGTGTTTTTCTGCGTATATGAGTGTGTGTTTGCGGATGTGTGCATATGCACACACACACACACACACACACACACACACACACATATATATATATATATATATATATATATATATATATATATATATATATATATATATATATATATATATACATATATATATTTATTCATTTATTTATTTATTTATTTATTTATCTATTTATTTATTTATTTATTTATATAATCAAATAAATCCTATATTGAGAAATAAATGAAATGATGCTGAAGATTTTCAAAATTCAAATTCAAATCCACCTTCACACTCAAATTCAAAACACTATTTCATCAGCTTCCTTGCTTATTTATTCTGCTACGGGGATACAGGGTCAGGCCCACAATATATGTCATAAATCATGCCAGGGTCAGAGTCAGAGGTCAAAGAGCAAGGTCAACCAGTCATAATACATATTCTTTCATCATTGTTACTAGTTACTAGTCCTTACTTTATTATTTGAATTATCATATTATTATATATTTTTTTTATGATTTTAATGCAACTGCTCTATCACAGTCTATATATTAATGTGTCTCATTCAGTTTCGTTGAATTAGTGACGTTCTAACCTCACCGGATGCCCTTCCTACCGTCAGCTTTTATCCAATATTCGTCAGAAGGAATAAGAGAGGATAAAACAGAAACAGGATAAGTGATAAACCAATATAATAAGGAAAAAATAGTACTGTGAACCTGAAAAAAAAATTATAAGCGCATTTTTTTGGTTATTTTTATTATTCTGAACTTTTATTCAATTCTCCTTTCTCGGAGTTCGACAGAGCTATAAATAACTGAGAAAAGGCAAGATAACAAACCAGTTTACAAATCCCTTCCCTCGGACGTCACGGTACAAGACAAGAAAATTAGGTTCATTTACATTTTCTTTGCAGTTTACCCTTCTTGGTTTCCCACACAGCCCCTAGGGAGGAGGGAAGGAAAAGAAAACGGGGATCAGGAGAAAGTGGGAAGATGAGAGAAAATGTGAATAGGAATCGGGGATGGGAAACAAAGGGAAATGCGGCAATAAAAAATTAAAAGTTGGGCATATGGGGCAGTTGTAAATAATGAATTAGATAAGGAGGACTGTGTATAAATGAATATCTATGAATGTAGATATAGCATCAAATTCCTTCTCTCTCTCTCTCTCTCTCTCTCTCTCTCTCTTTATCTCTTTATATATCTATCTATCTCTCCATCTATTTATTTATCAGTATATCTGTATATCTAGCTATCTCATTATCTATCTATCTATCCATTTACCTGTCTATGTCTACCTATCTCAACCTATCTTTCTATATTTCTATTTATCTATCTGTCTATCTCTATATCTCTTTATCTATCTATCTATCTATCTATTTATCTGTCTATCTGTCTGTCTATCTACCTATTCCTACCTATCTCAACCTATCTCTATCTATCTATCTTTCTATACAATACTTTCTCTTTCTTCTCTATCTTTCTTGTTCTTGTTGTTGTTCTTCTTCTTCTTCATCTCTCCCTCGCTCCCTCCCTCCCTCCCTCCCTCCCTCCCTCCCTCTCTCTCTCTCTCCCCCCCCCCCTCTCTCTCTCTCTCTCTCTCTCTCTCTCTCTCTCTCTCTCTCTCTCTCTCCCTCCCTCTCTCTCTCTCTCCCCCCCCCCTCTCTCTCTCTCTCTCTCTCTCTCTCTCTCTCTCTCTCTCTCTCTCTCTCTCTCTCTCTCTCTCTCTCTCTCTCTCTCTCTCTCTCTCTCTCTCTCTCTCTCTCTCTCTCTCTCTCTCCCTCTCTCCCTCTTCCTCTTTCCCTCACTCTCCCTCTCCCCCTCGCTCTCAGCCCCTCAGCATTCACTTTTTCCTTTCCTAAAAAATAAAAAAATAAAAAAATAAAAAAATAATAAAAAAAAACTCGACAGCTGTATTACTATGACCCCGACACTGCCTCGTATATACAGCCGCGACCTTTGACCTTTTATAACACGGGCGTCTCTCCGTCATCCTATGTCACACGTGAGAAATATACACACGGTGGCTGTGGGTGTATATCTTTTTTTTTCCAACAGAGTTTTTCATTTCTTTCCACAGAGTTATTTATAAGAGTTTACCCTATCAATTTCAGATCCCGTTTTCAGAAAAGAGTTTAACCTGATCTTCCGTTTTCTGTTTGATTATCGTCGCATGTATGTAAATTTGATAATTAATTTCTAAATCTATTGTGACAATGTAAGGTCGTAATGCATATAATTTGTTAATGGATTATGTTAGAGTATTGATCAATTTAACGAGATGGTTAAACATAATCGAATAATAATAATAATGATAATAATAATAATAATAATAATAATAGATAATAATAATAATAATAATAAATAAATAATAAATAACAAATGATAAATAAATGATATATAATAGTACAATGAAATGAATAATAAATAATGATAAGTGATAATTATAATAAATAACAATAATCTAATACTAATAATAACCAAATAAACAATAATATAATAAACTTGAATGTTTTAGCCGACATCTGCATCGCACAACATAAGGCCCAATTTTCGTATATTTTCTTATCATCTTCGTGTGTCGTATGTGTACTTTCTTCGGGTATATTAGTGTATTAGTATGTTAGTGTGGAATGTAGGCCTACCCTGAGTGTGTAAGGGAATCTGGTCCTTATTGCATTTTTGAAGTTATTTTGGTCTTTAAGGAAGGGAGTGTCGGGAGAGTGAGAGGCCCGGGCATCGGTAGGCGGGGAGGGTTGGCGGTCGGAAGGGCATCCGGCAGAGATGATGGTGATGGTGATGGTGAGGATGATGATAATGATGATAATTATGATGATGGTGGTGGTGATGTTGATGATAATGATGATGGTGATGTTGATAATGATGATAATTGTGATGATGGTGGTGATGGTGATGTTAATGATAATAATGATGATGAAAATGGTGAAGATGATGATAGTAGTGGTGATGAAAAAAATGTATGTACATAATAGTAATTGTCCTGACTAAGAAGTGATTTTTTGGTCTAGAATCAACCAAATGATTAACCATTATAAAACAGCAAATATTGTCAAGAACTACAATTATCTTCATTCCCTCAAAATAAAACTAATTTTTCTACCCTAAAACAACAAATAACTGCCAAGAACTATCATTCATTTCTCGAGAATAATTCCCTTTTATCTCTACGATCCCTTCGCGTGAAGATCTAGCCAATATCTTCACTCCCTCAAAAAAAAACTAATTTGTCTACCCTAAAACAACAAATAACTGCTAGGAACTATTATCATCTTCATTCCCACAAAATAGAGCATTTTATTTACCCTAAAACAGCAAATAACTACCAAGAACAATCATTCAGTTCTCAAGAATAATTTCCCTTTATCTCAACGA
>NC_091589.1:11954207-11956707 GCF_042767895.1 Penaeus vannamei
GAAAAGGTGAGAATGCAACGAGGAGAAATTGTGCAGCACTAGGAAAATTTGGGACGAGAACGAGGTGTATGTAGAGACTGTGTTCGGGTTCTTTCGTATTTTGTGGAATGTTGCAGTTGTTGTTTTTTTTGTTTTGTTTTGTTTTTTTTTCTCCTCTGTCTGTTTGTGTGTCTGTTTTGTCTGTTTGTTTTGTCTGTCTGTCCGTTTTGTCTGTCTGTCTGTTTGTCTGTCTGTTTTGTCTGTCTGTCCGTTTTGTCTGTCTGTTCGTTTTGTCTGTCTGTCCGTTTTGTCTGTCTGTCTGTTTTGTCTGTCTGTTTTGTTTGTCTGTCTGACTGCACGTGTCTATCTGATGATATATGTATTTTTCCTTTCTTTAAAGAATTATCTATATGTATGTCTTAATATCTTCAAATTAACTCTTTCTATGTCTATGTGTCTAAACGTCTACATTTTTTTTCTCTTTCTTTCTTTCTTTCTTTCGTTATGTCTATCTACTATTTTCTTATTATAGTTTCTATCCAAATGTCTATCTATAAGTGCTTCTTCCTTTCTGTCTATTTATTTACGTGTATCCTTGTTGCAGTCTACCTCTTAGTCTTAGTGTCTATCTATCTATCTATCTTGACTAGTCTATCTTTCTCTATCTATCTATCTGTGTTTCTATATATTTATCTATCTATGTATCTGCCTGTCTGTTTCTCTCACTCACTGTCACTCGCTCACTCACTCTCTTTTTCACTTTCTCTATCTATCTATCTATCTATCTCTTTCTCTTTCTCTCTTCTCTCTTCCTCCCCCCCCCTCTCTCTCTTTCTCTCTGTCTCTCTCTTCCCTCCTCCCCTCTCTCTCTCACTCTCTCTCTCTCTCTCTCTCTCTCTCTCTCTCTCTCTCTCTCTCTCTCTCTCTCTCCCTCTCTCTCTCTCTCTCTCTCTCTCTCTCTCTCTCTCTCTCTCTCTCTCTCTCTCTCTTTCTCTCCTCTCTCTCTCTCTCTCTCTCCCTCTCCTTCTTCTCTCTCTCTCTCTCTCTCCCTCCCCTCCCCCTCTCTCTCTCTCACTCTCTCTCTCTCTCTCTCTCTCTCTCTCTCTCTCTTTCTCTCTCTCTCTTTCCTCTCTCTCTCTCTCTCTCTCTCTCTCTCTCCTCTCTCTCTCTCTCTCTCTCTCTCTCTCTCTCTCTCTCTCTCTCTCTCTCTCTCTCTCTCTCTCTCTCTCTCTCTCTCTCTCTCTCTCTCTCTCTCTCTCTCTCTCCCTCCTTCCCTCCCTCCCTCCCTCTCTCTCTCTCTCTCTCTCTCTCTCTCTCTCTCTCTCTCTCTCTCTCTCTCTCTCTCTCTCTCTCTCTCTCTCTCTCTCTCTCACTCTCTCTCTCTCTCTCTCTCTCTCTCTCTCTCTCTCTCTCTCTTCCTCCCTCCCTCTCTCCCTCCCTCTCTCTCTCTCTCTTTCTCTCACTCTCTCTCTCTCTCTCTCTCTCTCTCTCTCTCTCTCTCTCCCTCTCTCTCTCTTTCCTCTCTCTCTCTCTCTCCTCCTCCCCCCTCTCTCTCTCTCACTCTCTCTCTCTCTCTCTCTCTCTCTCTTTCTCTCTCTCTCTCTCCTCTCTCTCTCTCTCTCTCTCTCTCTCTCTCTCTCTCTCTCTCTCTCTCTCTCTCTCTCTCTCTCTCTCTCTCTCTCTCTCTCTCTCTCTCCTTCCTCCCTCCTCTCTCCCTCCCTCTCTCTCTCTCTCTCTCTCTCTCTCTCTCTCTCTCTCTCTCTCTCTCTCTCTCTCTCTCTCTCTCTCTCTCTCTCTCTCTCTTTCTCTCTCTCTCTCTCTCTCTCTCTCCCCCCCCCCTCCCTCCTCCTCCCTCCCTCCCTCCCTCCCTCCCTCTCTCTGTCTCTCTCTTTCTCTTTCTCTAGAATCTCCTTGAAAATCACATGCAGTAGGATATCCATATAAATGAAATTACCATAAAAACAAACATCATCCTACCCTGCTCTTGTCCTGTGCAGAATGAACTGTCTCGTGTTACCCTGTTGCAAAATGAAATCTGCTAATGCTGCAAGAACGTGACAGCGGAAAACGTGACCATTTCTGAGGGAAAAAAGGAGCGGTATGAAAATCGTGCAAATTTTCATGATCTGGAAACAGCAGTATATGGTTTTCTTTGTTGTTTGCGAGAGGAAAAATAGTGATGATGGTGATGATGGTGATAAGAATATGAATTGAGAATGAGTCATGTTTTGCGAGAGGAAAAATAGTGATGATGATGATGATGATGGTGATAAGAATAAGAATTGAGAGTGAGTCATGTTTTGCGAGAGGAAAAATAGTGATGATGATGATGATGATGATGGTGATAAGAATAAGAATTGAGAGTGAGTCATGTTTTGCGAGAGGAGAGATAGTGATGATGATGATGATGGTGATAAGAATATGAATTGAGAATGAGTCATGTTTTGCGAGAGGAAAAATAGTGATGATGATGATGATGGTGATAAGAATAAGAATTGAGAATGAGTCATGTTTTGCGAGA
>NC_091589.1:11976418-11978918 GCF_042767895.1 Penaeus vannamei
GGGCACGGGAAGGTGGGGGGTTTTTCCAAATCTTTGGGGGGGGAGAGAAAAAAAAGGAGACAAAAAAAAGGAGAAGAGAGAGAATGGAGGTTGGGGGGAGAAAGATGGGGGGAGGTAGGGAGGAGAGAAAAAGGAAAAAAAAAAGAGAAAAAGAGAGGAAGAGAGAGAAAGAGGGAAAGACAAAAAAAATACAGAAAGACAGAGAGGGAGAGAGCATAAGAATATATATTCGATGTTGAGTGTAATGTAGTTACATTTTACCCTTCTTTTATTCCTCTTATTTTCTTGTTGCTGTTTCCTCCTCTTTCTCCTCCTCCTCCTCCTTCATCTTCTCCTTCTTCTACTTTTCCTCCTTCCCCTTTTTCTTCTTCTCCTCCTCCCCCCTCTTCTTCCCCTCCCCTTCCTTCCTTTTTTTTCTCCCCTACATAATTTTTATCACTACAAGTATCTTTATCCTTACAATTATCTTTATCATTACAAGTATCTTTATCCTTACAAGTATCTTTATTTTTAAGTATTTTATCCTCAATATCTTTATCCTTAAAGTATCTTAAACCTTAAAGTATTTTACCAAAGTATTTTATCCTTGTATCTGTACCTTAAAAGTATCTTTATCCCAAATACATCCCTTTAAAATTTTTACCTTGTATCTTTATCCTTACAATATCTTAACCTTACAAGTATTTTACCTTACGTATCACCTTCAAATTTCCTTTTTTACAAGTTCTTTTTCCTTAAATTTTCTTTATCCTTCAATTTTTTCCCCTTCATATCTTTACCCTTACGTATTTTTCCCCTTTCAATATTTTACCTTCAATATTTTACCTTTAAATTCTATCTTTTTTTTGTTTTTTAAATTAAATATCTTTATTTTTTAAAATATCCTTACAAGTATCTTTATCCTTACAAGTATCTTTATCCTTACAAGTATCTTTATCCTTACAAGTATCTTTATCCTTACAAGTATCTTTATCCTTACAAGTATCTTTATCCTTACAAGTATCTTTATCCTTACAAGTATCTTTATCCTTACAAGTGTCTATCTTTTCAAGTATCTTTATCCTTACAAGTATCTTTATCTTTTCAAGTATCTTTATCACTACAAGTATCTTTATCCTTACAAGTATCTTTATCCTTACAAGTATCTTTATCCTTACAAGTATCTTTATCTTTTCAAGTATCTTTATCTTTTCAAGTATCTTTATCCTTACAAGTATCTTTATCTTTTCAAGTATCTTTATCCTTACAAGTATCTTTATCCTTACAAGTGTCTATCTTTTCAAGTATCTTTATCCTTACAAGTATCTTATCATCGCCTGGGACACGTTGCGTGGCGGTAATATGAGAAAATTCGGAGAGGTTGCAAGGTCTGGTCTGACAGGTATGTTCTCCGCCATTTTTCTGAGGTTTAGCAAGAAGCCTTTTGGGATACTTATATATTATGGAGGTATTAATTATATAGTATGACTTTTCTTTACTTTATTTTGATTTTTTTTTAATTCCTCGATTTATCCCTTCCTAAAGTTCCTACTTTTTTCTGTCCCGTGCTAAGAAAATAAAAATGAAAAATAAAACATAAATAAAAAGCTTAACGCCTCTCGCATTAGTATCTATCTACCCCAAGCTGTGTCCCGCATTTAGGTGTCAATACATTTATATAAATAATTGTATCCATCAGGTAATCAAAAGTCAAAACTGATTGCAACGGCGCTCTTTTTTAAGCCCGGAGCTTTTCATGTCTTTCAGCCCCGGGCAGTTTAATCAGGGGACCTTTTTTGCCCTTTTTTGGGGTTTGAACCCCGACCCTATCCGAACCCGGGGGCCGGTTGCCCCGGGCCCTTTTCCTCGTCCCCGGGGCCAGGGGCACGGGGAAAGGGGGTGGGGGATTTTAAATTTTTTTAAGAGGAAAGGAGGAAAAAGAGAGAGATGAAGGGAGTGTGGGAGAGAGAGAGGCGGGGGGAGGTAGGGAGAGAGAGAAAAGGAAAGAAAGAAAGAGAGAAAGAGGGAAAGACAAAAAATGACAGAAAGACACAGAGGAACCTAAGAAAAAGGTGTTGAGGTATGGTTAATTTTTCCTTTTTTATTTCGTTTATTTTCTTGTTGATGTTTTTGGTTTTGGTTTTCTCCTTTGTTCCTCTACTTATTTTCCTCTTTTTTCGTTCTTCATTCTCCTTTCTTCTTTCTTCCTTTCTTCGTTGTCTTCTGTTTCTTTCTTTTTACTTCTTCCTTTCTTCTTTCTTTTTTCTTTCTTCTTATTATGTTTTCTTTCTTCTTTTCTTCCTTCTTGTTATTATCATTCTTTCTTTTTTATTTCTTCTTTCTTCTTTTTTTCGCATTTCTTTTTTCCTTTTCCTTCTATCTCTTCATTCTTCCTTTTTTTCTTTTTTCTTTTCGATTCGTCTTCTTCTTATTATTATTATTATTCATTATTCATATTCTTATACTTCTTTTTTATCTCCTTCTCTCTTTCCTTCTTCTCCTCCTCCTCCTCCTTCTTCTT
>NC_091589.1:11988918-12001637 GCF_042767895.1 Penaeus vannamei
CCAAGGGAAAAGATACGTGATACATAACCAGGAGAAAATATTCGTGATACAGAATCAGGAAAAGACATGTGATAGATTACCAGAAAAAAAAGTTAGGTGATACATAACCAAGGAAAAATTACGTGATATATTACCAGGAAAATAGTTAAGTGACACATACCCAAGGAAAAAGATACGTGATATAAAACCAGGGGGAATGATTCGTCATACAGAATCAGTAAAAGATACGTGATACATAACCAGGGGAAAAGATTCGTGATATATTACCAGATAAAAAAGTTAGGCGATACATATTCAAGGAAAAAGATACGTGATACAAAACTAGGGAAGAGATTCGTGATACATAACCAGGAAAAGATACGTGATACATTACCAGGAAAAAAAGTTAAGTGATACATAACCAAAGGAAAGAGATACGTGATACATAACCAGGAAAAGATTAATTATTCACAAGGAACAGAAGTATGATACATATTCAAGGAAAAGCATGCATGATACAAACCATGGAAACGTACATGATATATAAGAAAAATTGGCATGATACATAACCAGGAAAAAACATATGATACACAACCCGGAAAAAATACAACCCGGACATTTATATATATGATACAATATCAAGAAAAAATACATGATACACAACCCGGAAAAAATACAACCCGGAAACAATATCAATAAAAAATACATGATATACAACTTGGGAAAAAATACAACCCGGAAAAAATACAACCCGGAAAAAATATCAAGTAAAATATACATGATACACAACCCAGAAAAATATACAACCCGAAAAACAATATCAAGTAAAATATATATGATACACAACCCGGAAAAAATACAACCCAAAAACAATATCAAGAAAATATATACGATACACAACCCGGAAAATGTACACAATACACAACCAGAAATAAAAAAAGAGATTATTACGAACATAAACCCAAAAAGTAATAATAAAATGGAAAATATTAACCAGTTTTTGAAAACATAAAACTCTGAAGACGATAAAAGAAAGAAATATAAATCAAATTGTAAATAGAATTAAGACAGATCAAGCAGTAATAAAGAATTGAAATGAAGTAAAATACATACATATAAAAAATGAATCATTGGATTGTAATAACATTAATCATTTTAATAATGATGATATTAGTAATATTAAGATTTGCTAATAATGATAATGATAATGACAATAATAATAATAACAATAAAGCAACAACTATGATGATAATGATGATGGTGATAATAATGATAATAATCATCATGTGACAATGTTAATGATAATGATAATAATAACTATTATTATAATTATAATAATAATATCAATCAAAATAATGAGGATAATAATAATACAAGTAATAATGAAAAAAGAATGGTGAACAAAACCCAAAAATCAACCATCAGATAATGATAACGTTAATAATAACAACAATAACAACGATAATAACAAAGTCAACAATAATAATTCAATATACAACAATCCAGCCTTCGAAATTTGTCTAATGGCTTTGGCTTAAGCACAATCGAGAATATGTGTTCGGATAGAGGGAGGAATTTCATACTCGGTTCCCGTCTCAGAAATAGGAGAAACTGGCAACTCAACTCTCTGCAATTCTGGGGGGTGTCCGATTCGCCGTGTTTCTTTCGAGAAGGAATGATAAAATCGTGTTTATGGGAAGGAAATTTCAGCAAAAACGAGAATGAAAACGAAAAATAAAGTAGAAATGAGGTATATATATGTTCTATTATGATACGAAACATTCAATATGAGCATGACGTTCAGTTGATTAGAATGAAAAAGAGACTTGGCGAATCGGAGTCCGGGCTTGAGTTGCCAGTTATTCTCTTTCCTGAGAGTAAACACACTGGTCACATGTATGGGAATGTTTAGTACACGGTTGAATGGAGTAGGATAGGGACCGCCTTTGTTTGTTTGTTTCCTTTAGCTATGGAGTTTCGTTGAAGTTTTGTAAAGGGAACAGATTGGTTAGGGAAAATGTTTTGATTCCAAGGATTAGGTTTTGATTTTGATGTATTTCAGAGTTTGTCTTTATTTGACATTCTTATCATTGTTGTTTGTTAGTACTTTATGGTAGACCAGTTATTTATCGTCTTATCTTCTTTCTCTCATTTGGTATACATGCATGCGTTCTTACAAAAAAATGCGAGGTTGATTATTTGTTAAGAAAAACAAAGAAAAAAAGTTTATTACACAGCTAGTTTATTTTCTTTTTCTTTTTTAATAATCTATATCAAAACAGCTGTCACACACGAATATAAAAACGAAAACAAAAAACGCTAAAGAAACGAAAAAAATACAAATAAACACACAAAATAACACAGATCTGAAAGACCCATTAGTACATTTCCTCATAATTAGGAGTCATTAGCCGCTATTCCAGTACAAGGCCCTTAACGATACCTTACAATCACCTAATTGAACGAGAGATAAGTTGGTTAAGAGGAAATTGATGAGGTGAGAGGACAGGGAAGGAGAGGAGGCGAGGAAGAGAGCGAAAGGAGTGATAAAGGAAATGGAGAAAGAGAGGAGGAGGAGAAGAAAGGAGACGTAAAGGAAGAGGTGGAAGAGAGGATGAAAGGAGACAAAGGAAAATGAGAGAGAGAGAAGGAGGAGAGCGAGAGGAGTGATAAAGGAAATGGAGAAAGAGAGGAGGAGGAGGAGAAAGGAGACGTAGAGGAAGAGGTGAAAGAGAGGAGGAGGGGGAGAAAGGAGACGTAAAGGAAAATGAGAGAGAGAAGGAGGAGAGCGAAAGGAGAGATAAAGGAAGAGGTGAAAGAGAGGAGGAAGAGGATGAAAGGAAACGCAAAGGAAAATGAGAGAGAGCGAAGGAAGAAGATGAAGGGAGACAAAACGGAAAAAGGAGGGAGAGAGAAGGAAGAGGATGAAGGAGACATAATGGAAAAGAAGAGAGAGAGAATAAAGAGGACAAAAGGAGAGACAAAAAATTAATGTAGAGAGAGAGGAGGAAGAGGACAAAATATAGGGAAACATAGGGAAAGGGAGACAGAGAGAGAAAGAAGAGAAGAAAGGAAGGAAAGGGGAATTAGCCAAGGAGATGATAAAGGAGAGAGAGAAAAACAGAAACACCTGCAGAATAAAAGTAAATTAAAGAACATGAAAATGGCAAATTAGAATTAAATAAAGAGAAAATAGCAAATCTAAGATACAACCAATAAAGGAAGAGATGAGGTAACCACGCAATTTCAGAAACAGAAGAGAAAGTGGGAGAGAAACAGAAGAGAAAGAGAGAGAGAGAGGAAGAGAGAGGGGAGGAGAGAGAGAGAGAGGAAGAGGGAGGGAGAGAGAAAGAGAGAGAGAGAGAGGAAGAGGGAAGGAGAGAGAGAGGAAGATGGAGGGAGATAGAAAGAGAGAGGGAGAGAGAGAGAGAGAGAGAGAGAGAGAGAGAAAGATGGAGAGGAAGAAGAAGAGCGAGAGAGGGGGAGACGGAGGGAAAGACCATAAAACAACAACAAAAAATCCATATCAATTTTTTTTTTAAGCAAATCTTAAAAAACAACCAATAAATAAAGAGAAAAGGAGAACCACGCAGATGCAGCAACAGGAGGGTGTAGAGGAGGGAGGGGGGAGGGGGGAGAGGGGGCAGCCCGGACACAGCGAGGGGAGAGGAGAGGGGTGGGTGAAGGATGGGGGGGGGAGGAGTGGACAAGAGGGTGAAAGGAGAGATAATGGAAAGGGAGAGAGAGAGAGAGAGAGAGGGAGGAGAAGGGATATAGAGAAGGAAAAGGACGAAATGAGACATACAGGAAAAGGAGAGGGAGGGGTGAGAGAGAGAGAGAGAGAAATGAGGAGAGGGAAAGAGAGAAGGAAGCGGACGAAAGGAGACATACAGGAAAAGGAGAAAGGGAGAGAGAGAGAGAGATAAATAAAGGAGAGGGAAAGAGAGGAGGAAAAGGACGAAAGGAGACATGTAGGAAAAGGAGAGAGAGTGTATGAGAGAGAGAGAGAAATAAAGGAGAGGGAAAGAGAGAAGGAAAAAGACGAAAGGAAACATATAGAAAAAGGAGAGAGAACGAGAGAGAGAGAGAGAAATAAAGGAGAGGGAAAGAGAGAAGGAAAAGGACGAAAGGAGACATACAGGAAAAGGAGAAAGAGAGAGATAGAGAAGAGAGACAGAGAGGAGAGAGAGAGAGCTGGACGAAAGGCGACATAAAGGAGAGAGAGAGAGAGAGAGAGAACGAACAGGAGAAAGGAAGGAAAGATGATAAACAGCGAAAAGGGAAACACAAACACTCCCATCCGTTATTCAAATGGTTTAGGCGGAGAAGCATCTGGAAATTTAATGACCCTTTGTACTACGTCAATCTGTCCCCTTCCCCCCTCCCCCCTTCCCTCCCTCCCCAGTTCTACCCTTCGCTTCTCCCTCCCCTTCCCCCTTCCCCCCTTCCCTCCCCCTCTACCCTTCGCTTCTCCCTCCCTTCCCCCTCCCCTTCCCTCCCTCCCTGCCTACCCTTCGCTTCTCCCTCCCCTTCCCTCCCCCTTCCCTCCCTCCCCAGCTCTACCCTTCGCTTCTCCCTCCCCTTCCCCTTCCCCCTTCCCTCTCCCCCCTCTTCCCTTCGCTTCTCCCTCCTTCCCCCTCCCCCTTCCCTCCCTCCCCAGCTCTACCCTTCGCTTCTCCCTCCCCTTCCCCTCCCCCTTCCCTCCTCCCCAGCTCTACCCTTCGCTTCTCCTCCCCTTCCCTCCTCCAGTTATTTCTCCCTCCCTTCATTTCTCCCTTCCTTTCTCCCTCCCCCTTCACTTCTCTCTCTTCCCTCCACCCCCTTCACTTCTCTCTCTCCTCCTCCTCCCCTTTATTTCTCTCTCTCTTCCCTTCCTCCTTTCACTTCTCTCTCTCCCTTCCACCTTCACTTTTCTCTCTCCCCTCCCTTCACTTTTCCTTCCCTCCCCACTTTACTCCGTTATTCCTATCCTCCTTCTACGTTATTCATATCACCCTTTTATCCTCCTCTTTCTTTCTTCTTCTTTTTTTTTTTTTTTTGCTTTTTAGTTTCCTTTCTTTTCTCTCTTTCTCCTTTCGGTCTGTCTGTCCATCCCTTCCCTTCCCTTCTTTCCCTCTTCTGTTTGGTTCCTTTCTCTCCTCTCCCATCTTCCCTCTCCTCGCCTCCTCTCCCCTCTTCTCCAATCTTCCTTCCCTCCTTCTCTTCTACCCTTCTCCGTCTTCCCCCCCATCCCCTCCTCTCCCCAATCTATCCTCCCTCCTTCCTTACCACTCTCTTCCAATCTTCCAATCTCCCCCTTCCCTTTCCCCTCCTTCCCTTCCTCCTTCCCTCCCTCCCTTCCCTTCTCCACCATCCTGACCCTCCCCAACTTTCCCCATCCCTTTCCTCCCCATCCTCCCTCTCTCTCCCCTCTCTCCCTCCCCCCTCCCTCCCTTTCCCCTCTCTCCTTCCCCCATCTCTCCTCCCCCTTCTCTCCTCCCCCCTCTCTCCCTTCCCCCTCCCTCCCTTTCCCCTCTCTCCCTTCCCCCTCTCTCCTTCCCTGTCCTCTCCTCTTACTGATAACCGGTTCTTGTTAGTGAAGCTGGCGTCCTGAGGGGGGAGAGGGGTGCGGGGGAGGGAGGGGACGGGGGAAGGAGGGGAGAGAGGGAGAGGGGAGGGCGCAGGGAGAATAACTAGGACGATATTTGAATGATGGGAGAGAGAGAGAGAGAGAGAGGGAGCGGAGAGAGGGAGGGAGAGAGAGAGAGAGAGAGAGAGAGGGAGAGAGAGAGTAAGAGTAAATGAGAGAGAGAGAGAGAGAGAGAGAGAGAGAGAGACTAAGAGGAAAAGAGAGAGAGTGAGTGAGGGAGTGTGTGTGATACAGAGAGAGAAAAAACAGAGATAGAGACAGAGAGAGAGAGAGAGCGAGAGAAATAGTATAGAAGTGGAAATGGTGATAGAGATAGAATCTAATAGACAATACAACTCGATTTTTATTTTTTTTTCTTGTATTGTTGTTGTTGTTTTGTATGTATGTGTGTGTGTGTGTGTTTGTATATATATATATATATATATATATATATATATATATATATATATATATATATATATATATATATATATATATATATATATATATATATATATATATATATATATATATATATATATATATATATATATATATATATATATATATATATATATATATATATATATATATGTATGTATATATTTATATATATATATATATATATATATATATATATATATATATATATATATATATATATATATGTTTGTATGTATGTATATATGATATATATATATATATGTATATATATATATATATATATATATATATATATATATATATATATATATATATATACCTATGTATATAGAGATATATTTTTCTTTCTTTTTTCTTTACTTTTATTTTTTTGTTTTCTTATACTTTTTATTTATATTTTTCGTAATTTTTAACATGTCTTGTCTTCCTTCACATTGTGTATTATTCATTTCTTTCCTTTTTCATTATATTTCTTCTCTTTTATATCTATTTTCTTCTATTCCTTCTTTTTTGTTTTTTTCTTGTTTTCATTGATACATTTTTTCCGTGTTATTTCTTTTTGTTATTTGTTAAATAATTTCTTTTCCTTTTCCCTTATCCCTTTCCTTCGTTTCTTCTCATTTCTTTTCTTTTTCTTTTCCTCATCTCCATTTTGATATTATTTTCTTTCTCTTCCCTTTCTTTTATTCTTTCTTGTTTTTTCCTATCTTTATCTTTTTTTTCCTCATTTCCATTTTCTGCGCTTCATTTTTAATACTGTTTCTTTTACTCGAATTTTCTATCATTTATTTCTTTTCTTTCATTTCTTTTTCTCCCCTCTTCCTTCTTCCTTTCTTTCCTCTTCCTTATTCTCTTTTCCATTTTCTTCTCTTAATTTTTATACTATTTCTTTTTTATCTCTTCCCTCTTTTTTCTTTTTTGTTTACTATTTTTTTTTCCTGTCACTTTCAATATCATTTCTTTTCTTACCTTTTTCTTCCCACCTTCTTCCCTTCTTTTCTTCCTTCTTATTTTCTCCCCTTCTTCTCAGCTTTACTTCATTTCCACTTTCCCTCCATCATTTTTAATATTATTTCCTTTTCTTCATTTCCTTTCCTCTTCCTCCTTTTCTTTCCTTCTTTTCTTCATTTCTTCGCCTCTTCCATTTCCTTCCCGTCATCTTTATATGTCACTTTCTTTTTTTTCTCTCTCTTCCATCTTTTTCTTCCCTCTCTCTTCATTTCTTCCCCTCTCCCTCCCTTCCCTTTTCTCCCCCTTTCCTCATCTCCCATTTTCTTCCCCGTCATTTCTAACATACCATTTCTTTCTTTCTTTTTTTCTTTTCTTTTTTCCTTTTTATGAAAGCGATAAAGAAATCCCGCACTTTGTCCCAAGGGCGATTCTATCTCACAGCCTGGACTGCATCTGGTGTGACCGCCCTCGACCCGGCTCTCCGCTCTGTCTGTCTGTCTGTCTGGCTGTCTGTTTGGCTGGCTGGCTGGCTGGTTAGCTGGTTGGCTGGTTGTGTGTGTGTGTGTGTGTGTGTGTGTGTGTTTGGTTGGCTGGCTGGCTGTCTGTGTTTCTGTCTGTCTGTTTGTTTGTCTGTTTGTCTGGGTGTCTGTCTGTTTGTTTATTTGTCTGTCTGGGTACCTGACTTTCTGTCTGTCTGTTTGACTGTCTGCTTGTCTGCCCGTCTGTCTGTCCTTCTGTCTGTCTGTATGTATGTATGTGCGTCTGTATGTTTTTCTGCCCGCCCGTCTCTGTCTGTCTGTCTCTTTGCCCGCTTGTCTGTCTGTTTGTCTGTCTGCCTGTCTGTCTGTCAGTTGTTCTGCGCGCCTGTCTGTCTGTCTGTGTATCTGTCTCTCTGTGTCTTTGCGACCAGAAGGAGTTTTACAATTTACAAAAGAGATGGTCTGAGCGATCCTTATCTCTCTCTCTCTCTCTCTCTCTCTCTCTCTCTCTCTCTCTCTCTCTCTCTCTCTCTCTCTCTCTCTCTCTCTCTCTCTCTCTTTTTCTCTCTCTCTTTCTTTCTCTCTCTCTCCTCCTTTCTCTCCTCCTTCCTTACTCTCGTTATCCTCTCCCCTTCTTCGTCCCTCTCTCTCCATTCCCTTATCTCCTTCCTCTCTGCTTTTTTCTTCATCTTCTCTTTTCTTCTCTCTTCCCCTCCTCTCCTCCTCTCCTTATTGTGTCTCATTCTTTTCCTTGTTCCTCTTTTTCTTTCCTCTTCTTCTTATTCTCTCTTCGCTTCTTCCCCATCCTTCTCTTTCCTCCTTTTCACCCTCCTCACTTTCCTTCCTCCTCTCCCCTTTCCTTCTCTCTCCTCTCTTTCTTCCTCCTCTCCTTCCTTCTTCTCTTCTTCCTCCTCCATCCTTCTCCCTGCTTCCTCCTCTCCTTATTTCTTCTCTCTCTCTTCTTTCCACCCTCCTTCCTTCCTCCCCTTCCTTCCTCTATTTCCTTACTTCTTCTCCTTCCTTCCTCCTCTCCTCCTTCCTCCTTCTCCCTCTTCCTTTCCTCCTTCCTCCTTCTCCTTCCTTCCTCCTCCCCTTACTTCTTCCTCTCTCCTCCTTCCTCCTTCTCCTCCCTTCCTCTCCTTCCTTCTCTTTCCCTCCTTGCTTCCTTCCTCTCCTCCTTCCTCTCCTCCCTTCCTCTTCCCCTTCTCCTCCCTTCCTTCCTTCCTACCTCCCTCCACTCCCTCTCCTCCCCTTCTCTCCCATCCTCCCTTCCTTCCTTCCTCCCCTTCTCCTCCCTCCCTTCCTTCCTCTCCTTCCTTCCTTCCTTCCTCTTCCCCTTCTCCTCCCTTCCTCCTCCCTCCACTCCCTCTCCTCCCCCTTCACTCCCTCCACTCCCTCTCCTCCTCCCTTCCTTCCTCCTCCCATCCTCCCATCCATCCTCCCTTCCTTCCTCCCCCCTTCTCCTCCCTCCTCTCCTTCCTCTCCTTCCTTCCTTCCTTCCTCTCCTCCTTCCCTCCTCTCCCTCCCCTTCGCCCTCCATCTTGCAACGGATGTGCTCAATGGCTGCTCTGCGAAGTCCGTGCAATAGGACATATTTGCAATCGTCTGAAGCTGAGGGAGGGAGAGGCGGAGGGTTCTCGCTGTCTGTGCGTCTAGTTTTGTTTATTTGTCTGTTTATTGGTGTGTCTGTTTTTTTCTTATTTTTGTTTGTTTATTTATTTATTGGTGTTTGGTTTTTTTTTTTTTTTTCTTTCTATCTGGTTGTCTGTTTGTTTGTCTCTGTCTTTCCTTTCTCTCTTCTTTCGCTCTTTCTTTCTTTCTCTTCTCTTCTCTCTTCTCTCTCTCTCTCTCTCTCTCTCTCTCTCTCTCTCTCTCTCTATCTCTCTCTGTATCTCTCTCTCTCTCTCTCTCTCTATTTATCTATCTGTCTATCTTTCTATCTATCTATCTATCTTTCCTCCTTTCATCTCTTCCTCTTTCCATTTTTTTCTCCCCTTTCCTTTATTTTCTTTTATCGTCTCCCTGCTTCCCTTTCTCTTCTCCCTTCCCCTCTTCTCTCCTACTCTCCCTTCCCCTCTTCTCTCCTACCTCTCCCTTCCCCTCTTCTCTCCTACCTCTCTCCCTCTCCCTCCTCCCCCACCCTTCGACATTTACTGACCTCCTACCCCTCCCGCCCCCTACCTCACACCCGCCTAACACCCCTCCCTTCCCCTCCACTCACTCTTACCCAACTCCCTATCCCTCCTCCTTTCCGACCCACCCCTTCCCCTCTCCCTCACCCTTTTCCCCTCCCCTCTCCCTCTCTCTTTCCCTCTGGCCGTCCCATCCCTCCCTTCCCTCCCTCCAACCCCTCCCTCCCCCTCACCCTTCCCTTCCCTTCCCCTCTCCTCCCTCCCCTCTTGCAGCCCCACCACCACCCTTCCCCTCCCCCTTCCCTTCCTCCCTTCCTCCCCCTTCCTCCCTTCCCTTCCCCTTTCCCCCCCCCCTAACCCCTCCCCTATCCCCTCCCCTAACCCCTTCCCTCCCCCTTTCCCTTCCCCTCCCCTACCCCCCTCCCTCCTCCCCCTCACCCCCTTCCCTTCCCTTCCCTCCCATTCCCCCATTCCCCTCTCTACCCCCCCTCCCTCCTCCCCCTCTTTCCCTCCCCCTCCCTTTCCCCTCCCCTTTCCCTCCCTTCCCCATCCCCCCTCGCCCGCCCTCGCCCCCTCCCCTCACCACCCCCCCCCCGCCCCCGAGGTCAAGGCCCCCGCGGCCTTCGCTCGAGTCCGAATGAAACCCGAGGCATAGGGATCGTCTGCCTCGGGGCTTCGCTGGGGACGGCCTCGGGGTTCAGGGTTTTTCCTTTTTCGTTTTCGTCTTCTTATTGTTATTTTTGTTTTCTTTTTCTTTTCCTTATTATCATTATTTTTCTTTGTCTTTTCCTTTCGTTTTCGTTTTTTTCGTCTTCTGAGGGATCGCTGCCTCGGGGCTTGCTGGGGACGGCCTCGGGGGTTCAGGGTTTCTTTCTTTCTTTCTTTCTCTTTTCTTTCTTGCTTTTTTCTTATTCTTATTCTTCTTCTTTCTTCTTCTTCTTTTCCTTTTTCCTTTTTCTTTTTTCTTCTTCTTTTTTTCTTTTTTATTCTTCTTTTCTTTCTTTCTTTCTTTTTTATTGTTGTTATTTTACGTCTTCTCCTTTTTCGTTTTTTTTGTCTTGAGGTTTCATGGATTTTGTTTTCTTTTTTATTATTTATTATTTCTTATTCGTTTTCGTTTTCTTATTATTATTATTTTTCGCCTTGGGGTTCAGGGATCTTTTCTTTCTTTCTTTCTTCCTTTCTTTCTTGCTTTCTTGCTTTCTTGCTTTTTTCTTCTTTCTCTTTCTTTCTTTCTTGCTTTCTTGCTTTTTTCTTCTTTCTATTTCTTTCTTTCTTTCTTGTTTTTTTCTTCTTTCTATTTCTTTCTTTCTTTCTTGTTTTTTTTCTTCTTTCTATTTCTTTCTTTCTTTCTTGTTTTTTTTTTTTTTCTCTTTCTTTCTTTCTTTTTCTTCTTTCTTGCTTTTTTCTTCTTTCTCTTTCTTTCTTTCTTTCTTGCTTTCTTGCTTGCTTGCTTTTTTCTTCTTTCTCTTTCTTTCTTTCTTTCTTGCTTTTTTCTTCTTTCTCTTTCTTTCTTTCTTTCTTGCTTTCTTGTTTTTATTCTTCTTTCTCTTTCTTCTTCTTCTTTCTTTCTTTTCTTCTTCTTTCTTTCTTTCCTTCTTTCTTCTTGCTTTCTTGTTCTTTTTCATTCTTTCTCTTTCTTTCTTTCTTTCTTGCTTTTTTTCTTCTTTTTCTTTTCTTTCTTTCTTTCTTTCTTGTTTTTTATTCTTCTTCTTTCTTTCTTTCTTTCTTGCTTTTCTTCTTTTTCTTGCTCTTTCTTTTTTCTTTTCTTGTTTCTTGTTTTTATTCTTCTTCTCTTTCTTTCTTTCTTCTTGCTTTCTTCTTCTTCTCTTTCTTTTTCTTTCTTGCTTTTTCTTCTTTCTCTTTCTTTCTTCCTTTCTTGCTTTCTTGCTTTTTTCTTCTTCTTTTCTGCTTCTTTTTCTTTTCCTTTTTTTCTTTTTCTTTCTTTTCTTCTTCTTCTTTTCTGCTTATTTTTCTTCTTCTTTTTCTTTTCCTTTTTTTCTTTTTTATTTTCCTCCTCTTCTTCTTTTCTTCTTCTTTTTCTTTTCATTTTTCCTTTTTTCTGCTTCTTCTTCTTCTTTTCTTTCTTTCTTCTTTTCTTATTGTTGTTATTTTTCGTCTTATCCTTTTTCGTTTTCTTTTTTCTTTTTCTTTTTTTTTTGTCTTGAGACTTTATGGATTTTCTTTTTCTTTTCTTTTATTATTTATTATTTCTTATCCGTTTTCGTTTTCTTGTTATTGTTATTTTTTCGTTTTCTTTTTCTTTTCCTTACTATTATTATTTTTCGCCTTTTTCTCTTTCGTTTGTTTTTTGTCATCTGAGGGATCGCTGTCTCGGGGCTTCACGGATTTTTTTTCCTTTCTTTCTTTCTCTCTTATTATTCTTTTTTTCGTTTTCTTCTTATTATTTTTTTCGTTTTTTTCTCCTTTTTCGTTTTGTTATTATTCTTTTTTTCGTGTTGAGGTTTCATGCATTTTTTTTTTTTCCTTTTTATTATCATTTCTTATTTCTTATTCGTTTTCGTTTTCTTATTTTTGTTAGTTTTCGTCTTCTCCTTTTTCTTTTTCTTCTTATTATTATTTTTTTCGTCTTTTTAAGTATTTTTTTTCTTTTTTTATCAATATTTTTTCATATTTTTTCGCTTTCATATTAACGTTAGTTTTCTTCGCCTTTTTCGTTTTTAACTTCTTTTTATTTTCATTCATCGTCTTTTTCTTTTACGTTTTCGTTTTCGTTTTATTTTTTTTTTCTTTTTTATTTTTTCTTCCTTTTTTTCTTATTCTTATTGTTTCCCTCTTATTTTTCCTCTGGATTTTTTTTATTTTCGTTGCTATCATTTTTTTTTTTTTCTTTCTTTTTCCTCCCTCTGTCCCTCCCCCCCTCCTCCCTTCCCCTCCCTCTTCCCCCCCCCTCCTCCCTTCCCCCCCCTCCTCCTTTCCCTTCCCCTCTCTCCTCCCTTCCCCTCCCTCCTCCTTTCCCTTCACTCTCTCTCCTCCCTTCCCCTCTCTCCTCCCTTCCCCTCTCTCCTCCCTTCCCTCCTCCCTTCCCCTCCCTCCTCCCTTCCTTCCCCTCTCTCCTCCCTTCCCCCCCGTCCTCCCTTCCCCCCCTCCCCCCCCTCCCGCTCT